>NC_056522.1:356841558-356870029 GCF_019175285.1 Sceloporus undulatus | reverse complement strand
ATCTTCTAATAATAATAGTAGTAGTAGTAGTATTTATTTATATTCTGCTTTTTTGCAAAGGAATCAAAGCGGATTACAACAATATAAAATTACAACATCATTTGTTTAATATCCCAATTCTCTCCCAGCACAGATTTATGTTGGTATATATTTGAGTTTCACCAAAAATATTTATTCAAAAATACCAATGCCTATCCTATACATTCCTTGCATCCCTGTATGCCTTCTAGTTGTTCAGTCTTTTCCACACATTTGAACCTTTGTTAAAGATTTTGATCTAGGACACTCAAATTATGCCTCTGCATGAACTCAAGGACTTGGCATGAACAAAAGGGTTTGTGTGCTGGGATTCCTACCCATCTGATCCTGCATGGGCTACATAAGATAAGAGGACATAGCCACACCCTTGATAAAATGAGCATGACATCACATGCTCCACAGTCACAAAGGGGCTGGAGTTTCCACATGCACTACAACCAGGGATTTAGCTTTGTTTCTTCCTCAGCTTCTCTGTGTAGAAATGTCATTGGTCTCATAGGGGAA
The DNA here is from genome assembly GCF_019175285.1 of Sceloporus undulatus. Lineage (NCBI taxonomy): Eukaryota > Metazoa > Chordata > Lepidosauria > Squamata > Phrynosomatidae > Sceloporus > Sceloporus undulatus. The sequence goes on along the minus strand of NC_056522.1, from coordinate 356,869,486 downwards.
GAAGCCTGAGTCCCCATGCTGATGAAACAAACAAAAAAAGGTCAAACTGGATGCATTTTGGAAGAAGCCTTCAATGGATGCAAGCTACAGGAAAAGAGATTCCACCTCAACGTTAGGAGGAACTTCCTGACAGTAAGGGCTGTTCGACAGTGGAACACATTTCCCCGGAGTGTAGTGGAATTTCCTTCTTTGGAGGTCTTTAAGCAGAGGCTGGATGGCCATCTGTCATGGATACTTTGAGATTTCCTGCATGGCAGGGGGTTGGGCTGGATGGCCCTTGTGGTCTCTTCCAACTCTACGATTCTATGGTGGCATACAGACCAACCCTTTCCCCGATGGATCAGAGCTTCAGCGGCCATGCGGCAGCCCCAGAGGCCCCAATCCGCCACTTTTCCAGGCCTCAGGGAAGTGGCAAAACGCCGCTTCCTCACAGCCTGGAAAGGAGTGTCCTTGGGGCTTCATAGAACAAAGCTTCATGCCCCAAGGACACCCTGACAGTGGTGGGGAGAGAGAGAAAGGGGCCACTTCTCTTCTGTATTGCTGGCGCAGTTGTGTAAAGGCCACTGAAAGGGTGCCACAAGAGCCCTGTGGCGGTGTCAGCACGCAACGGCCATGCCATTTGGACGCGGCATGGCCATCACGTCAAAATGGTGGTGCTCATCTGTACAGGGCACCACCATTTTGACGTATGGAATACGTGCTAGGGTTAGGGAGCGTCTGTAAAGGATGCTCCCAGGCAACCTTAACACGTACTCAGTACATGCTAAAAGGCCTATGATTCTATGATTCTATGAGGTTTCTCTACAAGGCTTCTCTGACTGGTTCACTCATTTCAAAAGGGCATTGTAAATTGTGAATAATAAATTTGCTGAACTGCTCTTCTTTTTTCTGATGCAGGAACCTATCCATATTCTTTCTATGTTATTTTTTGCCACTGGTACCAAATTTTCTGTTAAAGAAGTAATGTCCAGGAGTTTAAGTAAGGTACACCTGCAAATGCGGAGTGCCATATAAATGCTATAGATGATTTTAAGGTGCTTTACAGACCACCCAAAAAGGGCGGTCTGCCGGCGCCATCATTTGCTGCACAGAGGAGCCCCAGCGGCAAAACCGTACGACTCCTCCGCGCAACAAAAAAGAAGCTGCAAAATGTAGCTTCTCCTTGTGGCACCCTTATGACGCCACAAGGCGCCAATGGCGCACTTGCGGCATCATAATGGTGCCAAGACGTGCGGAGGCTAAGCATCCACTACCTCAAAATGTTGGCACCCATGTAGAACGGGCACCAACAATTTGTATGTGCTCAGCGCGTACTAGGGTTAGGGGCGTCTAGAAAGGATGCCACTTTCTAACCCTAGTACGTGCCACGCACGTACTTTCCGCCCGTGCGGAACGGGCCTAAGTTGGTTTCTTGTTGAGAAACCCATAGAACAAAGCAACTTATTTGGGACCCATTATCAAAGGACTGAATGAATTCATGAAAGGTATGCACAGAAGGACTAAGAAAATATTTCTAATCTTATTGACACTCTGGTCTTTGCTCAAAATCGGTGGGTTACATGTTGGCCCACTCCTTCATATCACCTCCCCTAGTGTATATTTTAAACAACATGGGAGCCACGATAAGACCACATAGATCTCCTTATACCAAAGGCCTGCCAGTGTTATGACAGTCTTCCACTTTCACCTCCTGGAACAGGCCTTTCAGGATTAAAGAGAATTCTGAAAGCATTATATTCCACATACCCATTTTCAATAGCAAGCCCCAAAGAGTATTGGATACTTCTGAGAGTTCCAGGACAATCAGCCTGCAGGCATAACTCTCTTTAGGTGCAAATCATTCATCAGGATGATCAGTCAATTTGAACTCCAAAACCAATGAAATATTCCAGAAATACTAGGATCAGAGGCATTTTTAACATATGGCAGTATGATTCTCCAAAACATAACAAAATACAAAATATATGAAACAATGTCACTTTTATTGGGCCAGCTAAAAAGCACAAAAATACAAGCTTCAAGACTTCACTGATTTCTCCTTCTTTGGCAGTCTTTAAGCAGAGGCTGGACTGCCATATGTCAGGGATGCTTTCACTGAGAGTTCCTTCATGGCAGGGGGCTGGACTGGATGGCCCTTGTGGTTTCTTCCAACTGTATGATTCTATGATTCTTCATCAGGCAAAGATGTTAAATGCTTCTGTCTGCATTGATATTTAGACCATCTTAACTAACAACAGAAGAAACATATGAGGCAAAATGTAAGCCTGGGACTCCAACATCATCACTTTTCTTCTCCTGTATGATTTTTAACATCTTTGCCTGATGAAGAAGCCAGTGAAGCTTTTAAAGCCTGCATGTCATTAGTTCCTTTGTCAAAAATTTATAGTCTTGACGTTTCTTCAAAATCTCCACAGGAACATCTTTAAAAATCTTGACCGTCATGTCATCTATAAGAAAATCCTTTGAGTAGCTTCTCTGTAGAATCTCATTTTTCCATTTAGATCCTAAAAAAGAGACCACCACATCACGTGGTAATTTTTTTTCCCTTGCCACTACGGAGTTCAATCTAAAAATTTTGTCTATCGCCGCTCCCATCTCAGCCTCCGATATGTCTATGAATTCTGCAAGAGCTGTATTAATTTTATCATACAAATCTTCTTTTATCTCCTCGGGGATACCTCTCAATTTCAGACTTTGTTCCCTGTGACGAACCTCTTGAATTAACATTTTTTCCCCAAGAGTTTATATTTCTCCTTCAAGTCCTTATTTGATTCCTCTAGTTCTTCTGTCTTATTTCCTAGTTTCTTTGTTTCCACTTGCAAACCTGTGATATCTTTAGTTATTTTTTCCAATTGTTTTCCAAAAGAATTTAATTCTTTCTGTAGGTCCTCCTTAGTCTCCTCCCTTGAGTCCTTGTATTCTTTTCTCATTTCTTCCTTAAATAAGTTAAATTGCTCTATAAACAATTGCGCTGTTGCATCAGTTGGTTTTGAAGGGGCTGCATCAGAACCTCTTCTAGAATTTGCTGAAGAAGCTTGAGTGGTTTTTTTAATGCCTGATGCCATTGTAGCTTACAGGAACAAAAAAAGTCCCCCCCCCCAGAATCCAAATACAAATAATTCCAAATTAAATTTTAAAAATATTTCATCCTGGTCCAAATATGAAGCTTCTACGTACATATTCTTCTTCCTGTGTAAACCTTACAAATTATTGATTTGGCGAGTGGAAAGGAAGAAAGAAAATGACTGAGATTGAGATTCAGAAAAGAAAGGAAAGGAACTGTGTTACTATGGACAAGAATTAAGCTCTCATTAGCTCGACCGAGGCAATACTATTTTAACATAAGCATTTAAGAAGGAATGGAAGATCTTTTCCTTATAGTGGACATTGCATTCTGTGTTTGTATCTATTTTGTATTCTTACTTTGGATATTAAAATTACATCAAGCAACAGATATGGGAGACTTCCACAATTAGTATAGAATATGTTTTATTGTTGCTGTTTAATTTAAAGCTTGATTTAAATTTGCAAACATTAAATCACTGTGTTTGTCTTTGCAGTGTTCATGTATAATTGGCCCCATAGAATTTGAGGAAGTGATACACCTGAAAGGTGAACTGTGCAGTGTTCATGGTCTAGTCCAGCTAGGAAATTGTAGCAAGGAAAAGTTACCACAGTTGGGTATTTGTAGCTTAGGCAAAAACCGAGTAAGGGGTGTAAAATTATGTACTATGGGAAGAAATGGGAAAAAAAACATTTGAACAAAACTAGCCAAGAAAATCCCACAATAGGTTCGCCTTAGAGTCACCACAAGTAGGAAACATGGTGTAGTGCTTTCAATGTTGAACTATGACTCTGGAGACCAGGGTTCAAATCCCAGCTCTGCCATGAAAGCCACTTGGGCAAGTCACACCTTCTCAGCCTCAGAGGAAGGCAATGGCAAACCCGCTCTGAACAAATGCCAAGAAAAACCCATGATAGGGTCATCATAGGTCAGAAACAACTTGAAAGCACACACCACCCCCAAGTTAGAAACAACTTGAAAGCACAAGAATAAGCTTAGACAAAAGTTGAACAGGAGATGAAAAATTACGTACAATGGGAAGAAATGGAAAATACACTCTGAACAAATCTTGCCAAGAAAACCTTGGGATAGGTTTGCTTTTTGGTTGCCATAAGTCAGAAATGACTTGAAGGCACACAACAACAACAACCATGGGAAGAAAATACATAAGGAAAAAGCTAAAACCAAGAGTCATCCTCAGAAGCTGGATGGGATATCAAACGTGGTGAGAAAATCAGCACAAATAAAAGAAAATACCATGTTACACATTTGAAGATAGCACTGTGGAATTCACTGCCACAACATGTAGTCACAGCTATCAGTTTAGACAAATTTGAAAGCAGAAGAGATGAAGTCAATCAGAGATTAGGGCCATTACTGGCTAGTGGTCAAAATGATTATTTATCATCTCCAGTATCAGGTGCAGTAATTCCTCTGTATGAATTGTTGGGGCATGTGAGAGGCAGAATGTTGTTACACTCATATCCTGCTAGTGGACTTCCCATAGGCAACTAGTATGTTCTAACAGATGTACAAAACCCCAGTCTAAAAACTGATGATAGTACTGAGACTAATTTGGAAGGGAGCAGGGTGGCAGTCTATCTGATCTTTACTGCATGGGTTTGTACACACGGTAGTTCAAAGCAAAAGGTCCTGAGTGCCATTCATACATACAAGAACTATATAGATTTTTTCCTGCTCTGCTGTATCAATTTATATTCAGATCCAGAGTGGCCATTTATTACATTTTATGCTGTAGTTTTTTTAAAATAAATAAATAAATTCTTCTGTGACATAAACTTTTGAGCATTTTAAATCCAGCCTCCACCTTGCTAGAGGCAAAAGATTCATCTAAATATTATTGAATTCCGGCACAACATTAGCATGCAGAGATATTTACAATAACAGAGCCATTACAACTCAATCAAAAGCTGATTTCAGCCAGAATTATGCAGAATTAAATCTTGCCGGATTCAAATTATTAAAAATCAGAGACTCAATAAAGTGTGGTATAGAAGCCCCATTTATCAAGGGAGCGAGGAAGTGTTTCTGCTGTTATGGTGACTTTTTCATATATATTCTGCAAGAATTTGCATGCATTTTAAAAGATCTGAGTTCATTTGCAATGGAATTCAAGCAACTATGCTGTATTTATAAGGCAACAGAAGCCAACTCTGAATCAGTTTTTTCTATTTTACTTTTTATAATTCTCTCTCTCTTTTTTAAAGAATGTTATTCCAAGGTTTTGTTTTGGATCCAGCCAGATGCTACAATGCAAGAGGTGTGTCTACATTTGGAGGTAATGAAAGCTGAGCTGACATGACAATTTGAGCAGGTAGGGAAAAATGCAAATCATTATTAAAAAGGGCATTGACATAAATATAGTGCACTGAATATAACATATGATCAAATTGTGTCTACTTTCCAGGGACACAATGGATTTCTGCTTCCAATCCCTCATAAATCACGATCCCCTTCACACACACAACTCCCCCCCCCCAGCAATTTTGCCTCTTGAACAAGCAGTTTAAAAGTTTTATTTATGTCAGTCAAAGTTTTGAAATGTTAGTTTTAGGGACTACATCTTTCTAAATTCTCTAGCCAGCACAGTCAGTGGCCATTTTGACTCAGTTTTATTGGGAAATGTAGGCCAACCCCCCCCACACACACACACACACACACACAAACATTTCTTACATTTTGTCAAGATGTTGCTGTCCTTAGTTCAGGTGTTTTTGGAGGAATATTTATGCAATCCAGCCCCTCTTACTTCTGACCATGAGCAAGACAAAAAGAGATACTTCTCTTGAGGTTCAAGCTGCATATTCACTTTGTTGATACCTGGCAGGGTCTACATCATAGCAGTAGAATCTGCATTGCAGATCTCATAACTGGGTGGAGGCAGGATGAAAACTGGATTGACTCAAAATGAGAAGAGATGACATATGATCAAGCTGTATGTGGAACTACACCACAGTATACACATGGGCACTGGGTTGCAAGTGACTCATCCTTGATCAGCAATCTTGCATGCGGTAAAATCAGTTTTAACCCATTCCAGCCCGATCCCATCCCATACCCGGGTCGGTGTTAAAACTGTATATGATAAACTCCTAGGACTGGTCAGTTAATCAAACTCAATTGCAAAAGGTGGGCACTATCTCCACAATTTCTGGTGGCCTGGAAAATTTCTAAAGTAAGTGGTGTTGTGCTTTGGGTTTTGTGTGTGAGTGTGTGTTTAGAAAAATGTAAATAAATAAATAAATAAATAAATAAATAAATAAGCAAACCGCACAAAATCTAAGGACATGACAGACTCAGGGGCTAAACAGACCGGTGTTTAACACAGGCCTTGCGGCAGAGTTGGGCCATGGTGTCCACACGCCGCATGTCCCAATGATGCACCGACGCCGGCATCACGTTGCATGCCCATGTACATGGTGTGGGACATCACGGCACTCCTTTGGTGCAGTGTTTAGACAAGCTGCTCCAAAGGAGTGCCAAAAGCTGCCACCATGGCAAGAAGGGCACCCTTTTGTCCTTTGTTTTTAGCCTTGGTAAAGCACCAAATCGGGGCCTGTGGTTGCCATGGACCCAATCCAGTGCAGAAAAGGGTGGTGCGGAGCTGCTCCTTTAGAGTGGTCTGTACAACCCCAAAGACAGTCCTTCAAAGCCCAGAAGTTCTTTTATTTCAGATGGCTAAGACTTGGAAAGAAATATAGTCTGTATATGCTAAAACTATTTACATTATTTCTAGTAGGTTCACATATTTCACACACACACACATTGTCCAGTGAGTGCTAGCTTCACTCTTCCCCCTCATCTGCCCATTGATTCAAATTGCAGTTTATTTCTGTATCTCGTCTGCCCTTCCATCTGCTGCTCTCTTTCTTTGAAATTTTGAAATGAACTCCTTTTATTTGAAATAAAATTTAAAAAAATATCTGGGGAAAAATATATCACTGCATATGAACAGGGTCTTCTTCCATCGTGTCCAAACAAAGGGTCCTACTAAATGTTGAACGCCCACACCTCATGGATCATAGCAGATTCCTCATCATCCAGCAGCTGACCTAGAATAGTAAAGGAATTCTGCTTTACTCTCCATAGAAAACATTCCTCTCTTCTGCCCACACAGAGATTGAGGATAGGAAAATATCTTTTTCTTGCGTTGGACTAGGACCCTGGAAGCCAGAGTTTGAATTCTCACTCACCCATGGAAACCCACTAGGAGACCTTGGGCAAGTCACATTCTCTCAGCATCAGAGGAAGGCAAAGGCAAACCCACTCTGAACAAATCTTGCAAAGAAAACCCTGTGATAAGTTCACCTTACTATAGCCATATGTTAGAAATGACCTGAAGACACACAATAACAACAAGGGTGCTTCTAGTGTATACATGATGTATCCTTACCACACATGGTAAATCCACTTCATGCTTCTGGATGTCTTTTTTTGTTCATTCCTGAAGCTAATATTCTTTTCCACTCTCCACAATGACCAAAGCTCCCTCACTGTGCACTGTTCAGCTCCCCTATAGCCATTCCATGGGTGTTGAAAAGTGTTGGGGGGGGGGGCTGGAAGGGTCAGAGAGGTATCTGGCTATGGACTTTATCACATGGGAGGCAAGAATCCTCTTCCCATGATTAAATCGCCATTAAATCCAGTTAATAGCACAACTGGGCGGAAGATTATCACACCGCCACACGCATCTCCCATTCTTGTCTTGTAAAGAGTAATGGAGGCATTATTTGCTATTAACGGAAACTCCCATTAATACCAAATGACTCCTTCATTACTCTTTACAAACTGGACAAGAACGGGAGACTTGTGTGGGGGTGTGATAGTCTTATCTCCTATCATGCTATTAACAGGATTTAATGGAGATTAACTTAATCACAGGAGAAGGACGCATGTCTTCTCCATGTGACAATCTCCTATGTCCCTGTAGCCAAATGCAAAATGATTACACCACCCACAGAAACTTGTGGAAGACCCTGGTAGATCTTTGCAGATAATGTAATCATTCTGTATCTAGCTATGGTGACAGCCACAGCATGGCAATGGGAGTTTCATAGGCTGAACAAATATGTCCCAGGGATGTTGAGAAGAGATATGTAGTGCAGTTCCACATGCAGAACTATTACTATATGCTGTGCCTTACAGGATCTTGGCCAACTTTTATATTTCACCTGGACAATCTTCAAGAAGGGAATAACTATCACACACACAAAAGACAGACAAGAATGAGCCAGGGAAGAACGTCTGAGATTTTTCTGCAGGAAAAAAAATGAAATACAAATATTGCTCTTAATCACTGAAGCCACAAAGGGTATAATCCTGCCATCAGTTATGCACTGGTAAGTTTTATTGACTTTAACAGCACCTATACTTGTGTCACAGTAGGTGCAGAATTGCAGCCAAAGTCTTTAATCACATTTATAGAAGCTTAAGATTATTAATGTTCAAAGGGATGGAGCTAAGAGGGGGAGCAGAGAGAATTCATTCATAAATAATGAATAAATTAATTAAGACACAAACTCAGGTATAATTAAAGATAATTGCAAGTATACATAGAGATCGAATTCAGATATCCCCTTTGGCAGTACAAGTCCTCAGTTAACAGCAATACATGAAATACATCAGAAGATCGCCTTATCTGTCTGATATATTTTTGGCCCATTATCTTTTTTTAAAAAAAGAAAAAGAAAGAAAGAAAAGGGGAAAAACATATTATCACAGAGGGAAATCATCAAAGGAAATCTTGAGGCAACAATGTTTATTTAGAATTAAAATAGATGTTCGTTTTATTACATTCTGATCATATACAAGGTACCCCAAAGTGCTTTCATGAGCAATATGTTATGCCGTGATTATGGAATAGACAGATATGCAAACCAATGTTTCTGGAAACTTAGAGAAGTAAGGGTGGAAAGAATACACTGTTTTGGGAAGTGCCAGTTCTTTTACTGAGAAAACATTGGTGTTTTATGAGATAATTAAGTTACAGTGTAATCCTAAGAACATAAGGCCAGCCATACTGAACCAGCGCTCTTGGGGGGAATCTCCTCATCTACTTTCTCCACACCATAAATATTTTATATACCTATCCATGCCTACTCAAAAGTAAGTTGGACTGTGCTTAGTAGGAATATTACTAGGGAAGCGATACAGGAATCCAAACTTTAGTGTGTGTGAGAGAGAAAGAGAGAAAGTGTGTGCTTGTACATGTATGGATGCATGCATGTGTGTGTCCAGGCAATGTGTGTATTGGTGGAGTACAATGCATTTCCTTATTTTAGCACAGAGTTCTGCAAGAATCTATCACCAACAATATTTGAAGTGCTGTTTATATATAGGTTACTGGACCTCTGTTCTCTATTAAGATATGAGGAGAATTTCAGTGACCTTCAGAGAGTTTTCACAAAGACAAAAACACTTTGAGGTGGGTAGGGTAATTTTATGAGGTCACTGGGTGGTTTGTTCCCATTATTTTTAAGTTAGAGAAAGGGGGAAAAACACTGTTCTCAGCAAAATCTGCCAGTTGCTTCTATAATATTTGAGGAAATAGCACTGGGAATATTGCTTCATCATGGCACAGTGTGAAACTGTATAGCAAGAACAGAAGGTGGCTAATGAATGCTACTGGTCAAAATTCAAACTGAAATAATCTTGTCCAATCCCTGTCAAAATCATTTTCCACAAATGAACTGAGATAAAATTCTCCCCCATTCCTAATGTTCACAGGGTAGGCTTTTCTTGCAATTAGATTTCCCTTATATAGACTTTTCCCCCATTAATTGACCATTCCTCTATGTCTCATTGTAGCATAGTAGTTTCACATGTGGACCTATGCTAAAAAAAGGTAAAGGTTTCCCCTTGACATGGATGTCTAGATGTAACAGTTGTAGGGGGTGATGTTCATCTCCATTACTAAGCTGAAGAGTAGAGAACTCCATGATCATGTGGCCAGCATGACTGCACAGAATGCTGTTACCTTCCCACCAAAGTGGTACATATTTATCTATGTACATTTGCATCCTTTCAAACTGCTAGGTTGGCAGAAACTGAGATTAGTGATGGAGCTCACTCCATCATGTGACACCTGGGCCTTGAACTGCCATATACTATGGGCCTGTGCTAGGCTGATCCATATATTGGCCCCCTCAGATTTACTGTAAAGCATCTGAAACCCTCCCTTCAACTATCCAATGCCTCATGGAAAGTGGGCAGGATTGGAGAAGCCTGGCTAGGTCCCTGTAGTCAGACATGAAATGATTACATCAGCACTGAGATCCAGCAGAGTCCTCCAAAGTGAAAGTTTCTGTTGTAGAATTTTGCGCATCACTTGCATGGGGAAATAATGCAATGATTCTGTGCTTACTGCAATCCCTGTTTTCCCTCTTTCTTGGGGACTGGAATGTATATTGATTGTTTCCAATATGTGGGTCATTGTTTTGTTTTCCATATTTGTTGTTGACAGATGTGTATACATGTGCGGAGGTAGACTCAGGACTATGAAAGCTCATCCTACCAACTTCTTTCTTTCAGTTAGTCCCAAAAGTGCTACAAGATCCCTTTGCATACAAATGGAAGAGTTCCGTGTCTCACTCTCTGCAGCACTAGTAACTAGAGGAATCAAGAAAAAAAATAGTTGGAGGCAGAATTCTTCTTTGAGGCAATGCTCTTGTTTTGTCTCCCTCCCTGTACCTACACCCCCTCCTGGATGCAAAAAATTAAATTGCTGGAATAACCTGGAGTGCAATGCTGCAGTAGAGTTCTATCCATAATCCTTTTGGCATACAACTGGCAGAACCCCTTGGCAGTATTGCCGATGTCCCTTCTGGGCTATATCGTCCAAAACCATGACTTTTCCAAGCTCACACTCACACCAGTTAAGGTCCACATACAACCATTGTGTGTGTCTGTCCTAAAATACCTAGACCTTTACATTTCACAACATGGTCAGAAAATGAATCCTTGTTATGGAGGATGTGACTAAAATGTCAAGCAACCCCAGATTTCAAGAGCTTTGGAGAACAGTTTGGATGAATAATGCTCTGTTTATGCAGCTTAGCTTCTGTTCTGTTCCTCAACTCCTATGGTTGCACTGGCAGGGAAGAGCTGCATTTTCCAGAGGTAGAGTGAAGAATTTTAACCTTGTTATTTGTTGTCAGTATTGCTCCTTATAGGAAAATCTGACTGGGATCATGTTGTTGTGACATCATCATGTCCACTATACAGTATAATCTCTACTTTGCTTGGACCAGCCATTAAACCAGTTTTTCCTGACCAGTGGTTCCTAACCACCAGATGATTTGGACTTCAGCTCCCATTATTTCTGAAAGCTGGTCAAGTTGTGCTAGGCTTTTGGGAGCTGTAGTCCAAAACAATTGAAGGACCAAGTCTGGGAACCAGTGTGTTAGACTATTCCAGGGAAGAAAACCTGAAATATATAGCACTAAAATACAAAAGGAGCCAATAACAGCAAACAAGGATGACCAAATGTAAGTATTCTTAAATTTGCCCCCTTACTGGGCTCTAAAACTGAAACAGTGTCTACCTAGCCAGTGTATATCAGTTTTTGTACATAATGCACTGAAGTCACTATTCACAACTGATGCTCTTTGGAATTTCTCTAATTTTAAAAGGCCAAGTTGATACATTTGGTTCAGATCTTTTGTTAATTTTCCACGGGATCTAACCTAGACCGTTTCTTGATGTTCTGGGGAAAAATACTTTGCATGATATATTACTTATTTTAATCAAATACATTTTTTTCTAATTGTCACAGCTATAGCAAACTCACAGGGGATGGTCTGACTTGTGTACATTTCTGACAGCGAAATCGGTAACAACAGCTGCTTTGTGCCAGCTATCTCATGTACCATACCTCTCAAGTCTTGTCATTCACATCTCCCCTAATTACCAAACATCTGCTTTCCATTCCCATTAACACTCCACTACCAGCTTGTCTAGTTTAATATCAATGACTCCTGACCTCCCCCAAGGAAGACACTTTATGTCAAAATCCCCCCTCCCAAATGGAGTCTGTTTCTGTACTCCACTTTTGTGCATTCAAAATGTGATCACTTCCTAAAACCATCCTTTCAAAAATGGACGTTAAAAGTCAATTTTCAAGGCAGACCATAGGCAAAAAGATACAGTCACCTTTCCATCGCCAAGAAAGAGAAGGAGAGAAAAAAAGATTAAAAGCATTAAAAAGCATTAGTATTAAGTGTTACATATAAAGCAGTGGGATGCATGACAGGTTAGAAAAGGCAGCCTACGGGTTAGGGTGAGTGTCTATCTGGCAAATATAGAACTATTATCTGAAATGATATCTGTCGACTTAAATAGAGACCATAATGGAAGGTCCCAACAGCCTTTATTATTTGTTTAATTATAGGTTATTATAACAGTGTTAATGTTCACTGGTTAATACAGGAATCTAAAATTCAAAAGAATTATGGCTCTATAACTTAGAGCCTTACCCCACCCCCTCTTTTATTCCAGGTTGTGATCTCATAAAAAAATGTTCCTATTTGGAAATCAGATGGTGCTTAAAATATTTAATAGCTTCTTTGTGTTTTCAAGTTGCATTATTCTACTTTTACAAAATACAAGAAAAGGGGGAAAGGGGTTGAATGGTGGAAATGTCTTTTACATGAAATTACTTCAAGAATGACTAATTATCCCACATCCCCCCCTTCCCAACTGAATGATCAGGGACTGGCTATCAAAACTAAAGAAATAAATAAAAATATTTTTTGTTGCTTTGAAGTTTTGAGCATACCTTTAAAGGGTTGAAAATGGTAACTACAGGCTCAGTGTCCCTTATCAAAAATGCTTTGGACCAGAAGTGTTTTGGACTTTGCATTTTTTCAAATTTTGATATATTTGCATGTATGCAATGAGTTGTCTTAGAGATGGGACCAAAGTCTAAACATGAATTTCATTTATGTTTCATCGACACCTTATACACATAGCCGGAAGGCAATGTTATAGAGTAATTTTTTAATAATGTTGTACATTAATCAAAGTTTATTTATACTGAACTGTCAGAAAGCAAAGGTGTCACTGTCTCAGCCACCCATGAAAAAAGTTTTGATTTTTGGAATATTTTGGATTTTGTATAAGGGAGATTGAACCTGTACTGATAACATTTTTAATTTAAAACAACAAATGGGATGTTTAAAAAAATACCACAGTGAATGAATGAATTTATCAGTTTCATTTTTTCCACAACCATATCGATTTATGGAAAATTCTTATCAAATGGACTGGATGACATTTTCAGCCATACCACATCGAACAAATCCTAGTACCAGCTGTTCCCAACTAATGGAGACCAGTTTTAACTGCTTATTCTTCCTCATATAACTCCAAACACACTGTACACATATCAGTTTGAGACTGCTTTAACGCCATGCTTAATGCTAAGAATCCTGGGAACTGTAGTTTTGTGAGGCATTTCACCTTCTCTATCAGAGAAGTCTGGTGCCACAATAAACTACAGTTGCCAGGAATTCCTAGTACTGCCCCAAGGCTGTTAAAGCAGTCTCAAACTGGATTATTTCTGCAGTATGTTTTGGACTTATTTCTTATAGATGAGGATCTCCTCAGTCCTAATGCAATATGATGCAGACAGCTGAATACACAGGGATGGATTCCAAGCCAGACTCAAAGACCACTCCCTGGAAGAAGAAGTCTATCAGTTTTGCTTTCTCACACATTTATTTATTTAGCATATTTATACCCCATCTTTCAGCCAAAATGTCCCCTCAGTCTTACAACCTAAATACGACATGAAACATATGGAAAAGGGAATGGCAATGGGGGAGGAGATTAAGTCTGGCAGATGCTGCCTCTTCTTCTCTCCTTCCAAAGCCAGAGAACCAGAGAATGGACCCTGGAATGGAAGTCAGGGGGAGATCTCTCAAGACTAGAATAAGGGTGGTTAAACTCCCTTATCCCAAGATTATTGAAGATAGGTCTGCCAGTCTTTTCAAAGATTGAGAGAATATGGCCCAATGGTCACATACATCTCCCAAGCACCTTTTTTGCCTCTTGTGAAGTGATTCTCCAAATCCTTCAAAGTCCCTGGGCCACCTCCTGTTAAAATATTTAGTCAAAATGCTCTGCATGTTGACCCTAACTGGCATAAATTATGCTCAAGTCTACGAAAGTTCATGCTGCCAATTTCTTTCTTTCAATTTGTCTAAAATTTGCTACAAGATCTCTTTACATACTGGCATTTGATAAATCTATAGCAGCATTTGGCTGCTATGTCAGTAGGGTAGTGAATTCACTCTGGTCTAAATATGAAATTTGATTTGATGGAGCCAGCCATGGTAATCAATCTATTCTGAGGATAGGGTTCAGCACTTCGGATAACTCTTTTGTGGTGTAGACTAAAACACAGAGAAGGCATACACATACACAAACACACAGAAACCACCAGCTACTACTTACTAGCAAACCAGAACCAGAAAGGCTTCCTTCCTCAAGCTTAATCTGAATCCAAACTGGAAATCTTTTATGATTCTTCCTGTCTAAAATAATGCAGAAATAATGCAGTTTGATGCCACTTTACCTGCCATGACTAAGTGCTATGGAATCCTAGGATTTGTGGCTTGTTGTGGCACCAGAGCTCTCTGACAGAGAAGGCTAAGTGTCTCAAAAAAGCACAATTTTCTGAATTTCACAACATTGAGCCATGGCAGTTAACGTTGAGTCAGACTGGATTACTGTTGCAGTGCGGATACAGCCTGGGACAGTACAGGGATCACTTTGGTTGGCTGGGGCCATTCCAAAGTCTGAGGGTGTATCATTACCAAGACGGTTCCATCTTGAGCATTTACATGTGGCAGTTGTACGCACTCCCCAAAAAGTTTTTCAGTTCTATTGAGAATTTAGCATTTCCAAACAGAGTTTTCCATAGCTGTGTAGAAAAAGTTGCAAGGAGTTGCAAGTTGCTAGAAATTAATTCTTCATCCACAGATTCATCTTTCTTTGGAACAATGTCTCCAGTGCTGATGTTATTCATCAGGTTAAAAGCTTCACTAATTAGTTGAGAGTTCTTGATCAACTACAGTTCAGCCTGTTGTGCCGGTGTGTGTGAGAGAGATTTTTTTAAAAAATAGTGTGAACAACAAAACCAGAATGTGTAAGTGAGATTATTTGGATAGTTGTACTAAAAACAACATGTGAATAACCTTTCATTTAAAACAAGGTTCTTCCAAAGCTGACTAAATCAGAATATTTGTGAAGATTTATTGGCAATTCTGATTTAGAGGAAAAGTGTGTTTTCAGTGATAGCTTTCTCTTACAGACCACACATAAAGAAAATGAGCTAGTGTCATGCAGCAGTTTGGATTATGACTCTGGAGACCAGAGTCTGAATCCCTGCACGGCCATGGAAACCCACTGAGTAACCATGAGCAAGTCACACTGTCTCAGCCCCAGCAGATGACAATGGTAAACCTTCTCTGAGGAAACTCACCAAGAAAACCCTGTAATACGTTTGCCTTAGGGTTGCCATAAGTTGGAAATGACTTGAAGGCACACAATAACAACAATAAAGAAACCACCAGGATGGAGAGATGATGAAGGAATAGGAGAGCACTAGTTTTGTGGTGGGCAGTTCTAGCTTCTAATTGCAAGGAATCAGAATGGGAGATCTCATGGTAGAATGTTGAACAATGATCCATTGTTCTTGTTACTCCTTCTCTTTTAGGAGTAAGAATATTTGAATTGTTTGGTGGAATGGAGCCTGGAAGAATGTAGTTTAGGGTGCTTATTTGGGAAATGCTGCATTTTCAAGTCCTGTGTCTGCCCTGTATACTCCATCTCTTTCAAATTTTTGGACTTTGGAGACAAATGAGCAGAGAACAACTCAAAAATGACGGCATGCCACTATAATATATTTTTATCTGTGTTTTGTGATCTGCACAAATCTGTCCAACTCATGGCAATCATAGTGCCCTCATAAGGGGCTACTATGTCTGCAAATCTCATTCTCTTCTGAAAGACAAGGTGGGGGGGAGGACAATATAGACATTTGTTGGTTTGTAGTTATAGGCAGAGGGAAGCACAAAGATTTGTATTTATGAACAGCGATTTGGATTTGGATCCAAGTCATATTGGGAAATGTCTAAACTTATCCAAGCCAAATCTGGCTGCTTTCTGGGTTGCTGAATCAGGTCCTAAATTAAATTCTGTAGTGGTGCACACCATATTAAAAACAATATGGAAAATACGGGGGGAATTCCAATGAACATCTCCAAGAAGCATGCATGTCTGAAGCCAAAAGAATAATTCCATTACTAAATGCTTGGAAGGGTGAAATACACTGGAATATCAGAGGAAGATAATGGTCCTTATTTCGAGCTGTATTAAATCTTTGATTGGTTTGACTGAAGCTGAAATCTGATGGTGACTTTCCACCAGAAGAATGACCAGAATGGTGGAATTAGAGTTACCAGATCTCAGGGCCTGGTCTTCAGTTTACATGGGCCATCCTCAAGTGGGTGTAAATTCTCCACTTTTGGTGAGCTCAGCTCCAGGTAAGAGGGAAAAGCTGTGTGAAAATCTCCAGTTCAGGCAGTGGAGCAACAGCTTGCTTAAATTTGCAAGGCTTAATTGCTTGCTTGATGCAACCTGCAAAGAATGTCCACTGGGCCCATGTATTTACTTAGCTTCCTCCTTCCCTTCCAGTCATTGCAGTACTAAAAAAATCACCCTAGCTGAGTTCAGCCTTCTGTGATGAGGTCCTTTTAAATGTGTAAGTACAGTCAAGCCTCCACATTGATGGATTCTATATCCATGGATTCATCTACAGCTTGAATTTAAAAAAAAAAAAATCCAAAAGGCAAAACTTGATTTTGCCTATATATATATATGAAACACAGTTTTAACACTTGGATTTTGGCATCCATGGTGGGTCCTGGAACCAAAGCACTGTGGATAACAAAAGCCCACTGTAATAATAAGTTACGGGCAATACTTAATAAATAGGTGTGTCTGTGCCTCCAAGTTGCCTCATGAGTTTCATAGGGTTTTCTTAGGCAAAGAATACTCAAATGGTTTTGCAAGTTCCTTCCTTTGATATATACCTAGGGTTGCCATAAGCCGGCTGGAGGCGGGACAATCCCGGGTTTTGACCACTAGGGGGCATCCCTGCACGGTTTCCTCCTTGTCCCGGGTGGACGAGGTTGCCTTTGCTCATCGATCAACATCAGGTTGGTAGGTGCCTGGATCTGGATCTATGCATATGCTAACCCTTTTCACAGCTGTAATCAATAAATGTTGTAGCCATTTTTTTCACAAATGTAAAAAGTATATGGCATTCTGGTGTTTTTTTCCTTGTGTAGCAAAACTCACCCTCGGACACACAATGTATATGCTGGCATAATGGGAAGTTACACTTGCATATGTCAGCAAGAGGATTCTAATCACTGCGTTATGTTGGAGGCAAAGGGCACTGGTCCCTAGTTGGTGCCATGAGATGCCATGGTGGACCATGAAAGAATGAGCTTATGTTTACAGTTGAAGAGGTTGTACAAGAAAAGATAGTGTGTATGTGTGCACACTTGCATGGTTACAAATCACAAAAGTGAAAATTGTCAGCATGCAGCATCTTCTTTGTTTTCAACCCCCCTAAAGAAACTGATCATAGAAAAACAGTTTAACATGGGGAGGGAGGGAGATGATCTTTTAATCTCAACAATGAAAGCATTTCAGCCTTTGTATCTGCTGACTTTTTTTTAAAAAAAAAGTCCTTCTGAACAACAAAAGATGGAGCAGTAATTACATAAATCTCTCCATTCTTGATGAAGACACAATGGAGTATAAGGAAATCAATAGTGTTTCTGCTGTAATTCTTATTTTTATTATGAGCTGAAAGCAAACTTGTTAAAATTGGATTCTGCTCTGTATGTGTGTGCATAAGGAAAATTAACATCCACTGAACAGCAAAGCAAGACAACACAGGCTTTAAATGCTTAGAAATAATTCTTTACCACTACCCCTTTTTTACAAACAAAAATAATTCCTGTGATGATGTGAAATCTGACTTCAGGAAATGGGTATCAGGCGAGCAATTTCATTTTTAAAAAACATAAAACTTAAAAAGCTGATAGAACAATAAAAACAAAGATGCAGTGACTGCTCAACAGAGAGCCCAGATGCCTAAAGGTTTCTGACAAAATTGAAACCTGTGTGTTAAATAAACTAAATGTACCCCAAAGTCAAATGTTTTCACCTTGTTTTCAAGAAATTGGCTTTAATGGTTTTATCCCACAACATCCATTTACAACATTTCCTGCATAAGAATGAGTAATTTTGTGTGTGTGTGTGTGTGTGTGTGTGTGTGTGTGTGTGTGTGAACACAGTGAAGAAAAAAGGTGGAAATGATTGCATTTTAAAATAATTAAGAGATGGGGCCCGCATACCTTTGAATTAAATTAAAGGAAAAAATATTTCTTTTTTGTGGAGATGATGGCATTCATATTCTGTTTTTGTGTGAAAAGTAGATTCCAAAAAGCTTTTAACTAATTTGTTCAATTTGTTTCAAAGCCAACATGAATAGGCTTGGTGCAAATTCAGATTCATTAAAACTTAATTAATATGCATCATTATGCAAATGAGGTTGCAGTTAATGAGTTCTTAAAAGAAGCTTTCTTTAATTAGTTCAGTTTTAATGGCATCATCATTTATCTGACTTGTTTTTAAAGCCACATGACATACAAAAAGTGACCATCCTCTACAATGTTGCCGTTTTTTGTTTGCTAATTGTGTTTCATCTCACTCCTTTAATGCTGAAAACTTTGGGGGAAAAGTGTAACGGTTTGATGTTCAGTTCTGCTTACTGATGCTTCAACTAAAATCCAATGTCTTGTTTGCTGCAGACTTTACTAGAGAGGGTTTTTTTAAGTTCTTCAGTTATATCTTTGACTTTTACTTAGCTGCTAAAAATTTTGTTAACCCCCCCCCCCCCCCCACACACATAGATGAGAAGATAGGTCAATGTTTTTACATCCAAATCTTGCAGTGATTTACTATCTACCTTGTCTATTCTCTTACCACATTTATATCTTTTACGGGAACAATACATTCCTATTATCATGTTTTTTAAAAAACCCAACAACAACAATTGGTACTTGGACAAAAAATCCTGCTAGAAGATGGTAAGCAATGCAAGGAAATAACTTGGAATAATGGCAAAAGGATAAAAAATGAGAGGAACAAAGAAGAATGCATAAACATCCAGCAGCATCCTTTCTATGTGTGGAAGTGCCAGGAATGCTGTAAGTTTTTGAAATTTACTTGTTTTTTTTCCCAAAAAAATGCATGTTCCACTTGGTAAATATTATCTAACTGTTCATTTGTTTGTTTTGATACTATGCTGCATCAGGCATTGGCCTGCATGGAGCATAGAAAGCTTCTCAAAGAGTCCATTGTTCAGTGATGGAGCTCATGCTTTTCATTTAGAAGGTTCCTCCTAGGTTTAATTCTGCACCTTTTTTTTATAAGGAGGAAGAGGAGGAGGAGGAAGAGACAGCAGTACTTAAGTAACTAGGAAGGCCTACTGTTCAAGCATAAACAAAGCATGTAGATGAGTGGAAGGAAGCTGTAGGGATATGTATTAACCTCCACTCCTTCTTCATTCTCCATTCATAAAAGCAATGGTCTGCAACAGAGGAAAACTGGGGTTCTAAATTATAGAGAGTGCATCCATGAATAGAGCCTACAGCAATCCTTTTCAACATGCTGAGGGTAACATAGGAACATAGCAAGCTTGCTAGGCCAATATTGTCAACACTGTTAGGAGCCTGGCCTGCATTGGCATAGGGCAGCCTGGAGCACCCTGCCTCCAGAGCTGCCCTGACACTCCTTCAGTGCAAAGCCCTCTGTTCTGATACTGGGCAGCTAGGCACAAATGTGTACCACTAAGACACCCAGCACATCCGTGGCTGCTGTGGGTTGCTTTGCTCTACCTCAGAGTGAGCAGCTGATGGCAGTGGTAGCTCAGTGGGAAGCATTTCAAAGAACAGAGGACTCTGGATCTTCCTGAAAGATATGGAGCAACTGGTGAGTTTTTAAAATCCAGGGTAAGAGAGGTAAACCCCAGTTCTGGTGTTGAGCAGGGAAGCTGTTGTCCAGTCTGCTCACACCAGAACCAGGCTTTGGCTCATCTACTGTCCCACTGAGGGAATGTGGGAAGGCCGTTGTATTTTGCCTGTGCAGACAGGGTCAGCGTTTCAGGTAAGATTCTTTACCAGCCCTGCCTGAATATCCCTTGTTGGTCTTCACTCAAGTACTAGTCACACCCATCCTGCTTCACTTCCAAAATCAGATATGATCAAGTATGTTCAGGATATGAATATGCGAAGTATGTAAGGGAGACAGAGTAGGTTACCACTCCCACACCTTATGTGTAGAGCCACATGCTTGGCAGATGCTTGAACAGGGCTTGACAAAAGTCTTCTGAATCTATCTATTCAGGAAATAATTTTAGAACCATTTCCTTCCTTCTGAGTTTCTGTCCATGTGAAAAAGGACATCTTAAAAAGGAGAGCCTCTTCTACATATACATACACACATACACATACACACACACATATATTACTCAGTTTAGAATCCTAATTCTCCAGGATTTCAACATTTCAAAAAGTGCCTTTATGTCTGTTTACTGTCTTCCAAATTGTCGGATGTTTTGTTATCATCAAATTTTGTGATGTCAATAATAATACCTTCATACACTGCAACATTTCACAGACAAAAACTGGGGCATGTGTGGCCAAGCACCATCAAAGCACAGTCAAGATGACAAACGTTATTAATGAGGGAGAGCACACAAGTCAAGAAAGGCTGCAGCAGTTTGCTTTTGATTGAGTCTACTTGGAGGGGAAGATTCTGTCCCTCTCCTTCGTCTCTCCCTGCAAGCTACAATTAAGTGCAAACAAGTACAATTAAGTGCAAACTACTTTTGCATTTTGTACTCAGTTTGTAGCAATGGAATCAAGATGACAACAAAGAGAAAAGCGGGAGGAGGAGAGAAACTGGGACCCTTTAAAAGCAGTTGAAAATGTAGGATAACCAAAGATTAATCAGGACTGTCCTTGACAAATCAGGACAGTTGGAGGATATTACTTTCTGCATCCAAATTTGTTTTGCCCTTACTTGTCAATGAACCATTGTCAACTGTAGTAATAATCACACTAGAAAGCAGAAAAAATGTTTTTAAAATAGTGTGAATGCATTTTCAACCTTGCAGTGTCATGGAGACTAACAGTATAATCTCATGTATTTGTACTCAGTTAAGGAATATACAAAACGTTGTTAATAACAGAAACCTCAGGAAATTCAGGAAGTGACTGTGAAAGAAAAAGAAGCAAGGACACCTTTTTCTTTCAGCACTGGGCTTCTAGCCAATGAATGGCCTGGAGCAATTGCATGAATTAAAGCACTGATAATCTGTCCCTACATGTATGCTCCCAGTGAGCACATTGCCCCACTGTCAAATGCCATAAGGAACAATGACAAAGGGAGATGAAAGAAAGATCTTACAGGTGCTTAGATTTTGGTTTAGATAGATTGTGCTGACACAGGCTGAGGAGCCTCCAGCTCTTGTAAGATATCTTGCTTCAGGACAAGACTGAGAAACCAACCATTATTTAGTCGTATTGCCTGAATTTTTCTGCCCAGAACTAGTGCATACATGGGCAGAGAGAGAAAGAGAGAGACAAAGTGCAAAAAACCCACTGGTTGAACACAAAGACAGGACACATCCAAAGACACAACCGATTATTAGTTTATGAAATAGAGTAAAATATTATTAGGCTTTTCCATTTTGCACATATTCCAGAAATACATCTCAAAAATGCCCAAATCTTTCTGAGGCCAACCAGAAAAACAAAAGCAACATTTTGAAGTAGGGAGATGTTAAAAAATAGAACATTGTAAATAATATATATTTATCACACAAGGATAAACTGAGTCAAGATTTTCATACTGAAAATGTACTATGGCGTGATACAGAGTGCCAAAAAGAGGCACCGGGGAGGCACCTCTCCTTGCTCCGCAGCAGCATTGCAACAACCAAATTGTGCGATGCTGCTGTGCAGCAAGAAAGGAATGCCTGGAAGTGGTTCCTTTTTGTGGTGCAATTGCGCCGCCGCAAACCACCAGGGACAGCAAGATGGCATCACAGCTGCACAGCACTGTTTGGATGCTGCACTGCTGCGATGTCATAGCTGTGCATGCCATGTGGCTGGTGCTGTACAGCTGCAATGTCCTCATCACATGCTAGGGTTGTGGGGCATGTGCACGCACCGCCCCGAGGCAACCCTAGCACATCACCATGATGCCGCAAAGGACCCATCTGTCCAGGGCCTACAACATACATAGGAGGAACTTCCTGACAGTAAGGGCTGTTCGACAGTGGAACAAACTCCCTCAGAGTGTAGTGGAATCTCCTTCTTTGGAGGTGTTTAAGCAGAGGCTGGAAGCTTTAATTTAGATTTCCAGCATAGCAGGGGTTGGACTCGATGGCCCTTGTGGTCTCTTCCAACTCTGTGATTCTATGAAGGAATAGATGGCATGCTTATCAAATCTGAAGATGACAACAAATTTTAAAAAGTAGCTAATACCCTGGAGGGCCAGATCACAATTCAAAATGACCTTAACAGATTAGAAAGCTAGGCTAAAATTAATAAAATAAATTCCAACAGGGAGAAATGGTTGAGAGTTCCTGCATGGCAGGGGGTTGGAGTGGATGGCCCTTGTGGTGTCTTCCAACTCTATGATTCTATGAAATGTAAGGTACTAAGTGTAGTTACTTAGGCAGAAAAAAAATGTAAGCACAGATATAGGATGGGTGACACCTGGCTTGACAACAGTACATGAAAATGGGATCTAGTAGTCTTAGTAGACCACAAGTTAAACATGTGTCAACAGTGTGATGCAGTAGCTAAAAGTGCCAATATGATCCTAGGCTGCATCAATAGGATTGATCAAGGAAATTTATAGTACCACTCTATTCTTCTTTAGTCATATCTCACCTGTAATACTGTGTATAGTTCAGGGTACCAATGGTGAAAGGTCTGGAAATCTTGCCCTATGAGGAACAACTCAGGGAGCTGGGGATGTTTAGCCTGGAGAAGAGAAGGTTAAGAGGTGATATGATAGCCCTGTTTAAATATTTGAAAGGATGTCATATTGAGGAGGGAGCAAACTTGTTTTCTGCTGCTCCAGAGAACAGGACCCGGAACAATGGATGCAAGCTACAGGAAAAGAGATTCCAGTAAGGGCTGTTCGACAGTGGAACACACTCCCTCGGAGTGTATAAGTGGAGTCTCCTTCCTTGGAGGTCTTTAAGCAAGGCTAGATTGCCATCTGCTGGGGATGCTTTGATTTGGATTCCTGCATGGCGGGGGGTTGGACTGGATGGCCCGTGTGGTCTCTTCCAACTCTATGATTCTTGATTCTATTATTCTACCACAATGCAAGCAGGATATTGACAAGCTGGAGTGTGTCCAAAGGATGGTGACACAAACTGATGAAACTCTAGAAACCATGCCCTGTGAGGAGCAGTTTAGGGAGCTGGATACATTTAGCCTGGGGAACAGAAAGTAAGAGATGACATGATAGCCATATTAAAATATCTGAAGAGATGTCATACTGAAGAAGGAGCAAGTTTGATTTCTACTGCCTCAGAGACTAGGACATGAAGGTACAAGAAAAGAGATTCCAGCTCAACATAGGAAGAAACCTTCTGGCAGTAGAGCTGTTTGACAGTGGAAACACTGCCTTGGAGAGTGGTGGAGTCCTTCTCTTTGGGAGATTTTAAACAGAGGCTGGATGGCCATCTGTTGGGAGTGCTTGATTGGGTCTTCCTGCATAGCAGGGGAGACTGGATAGCCTGTGTGGGCTCTTCTATCTCTATGAGTCTATGAAACCTTCTCTATGATAAATTAGCAGAAACCAAATGGAGGAAACCCTCCACTATGAAGGTAATTAATAAGATTTGAAGGGGTAGGTAGAACTGACTAGAAAAAAACTGCAGTATTCTAGGAAGTGAATCAAGAAAACTTAATGGAAAAACAATAAAATCCCATGTTGTTTCATGTAGTCCACACTACAGAAATAGTATTTTTAATAGCTAATACCTTTATAGCATCACTTGTCAAATACATCTTTAAGTGGAAAATGTTTAAACCTGAAGAGATTCACACTCTCACAGTCCTTTCTCCCCTGGAATAAATATTCTGCTAATTAGTTTTCCTTTCTAACAAGTGGAACCAGGCTTTTCCCCCAGCCCACCCACCAATTGTCCCACAGTTTCAAAGCTCAGGTCAACATACATAAAATGTTACACAGTCATCCTTTAATTGATTTTTCCATTCTTCCTAAATTTCAGGACAAGAGGGAGCCTTCAATTACAAGAGAATAGTGATGTTCCATCCTATGCTCAGCTGAGAAGAAAGAAGAAAACATCAATTAAACAACAGTTGTAACTGAGTATGTATATATTCAGCATACAACAGAACTGTTGGGGGTGGGAAGTTCATTATATATGTGATGCCCCCAGAAATTTGTATTGTGAATCAGAAGTGTGTGCACATTTGTGTGTGTGTGGGTGTGTTAAGGGGGGGGAAGGAAGAACAGTGTAGTGCTACTGAAAGCAAATATTTAAATTGGGTTCAGAATATCTGCTGATTCTGGAATAGAGAAGAAGATAATAGGAGACTATTCATGTTAGAATTCTCCCTCTACCCAAATAGTTTCTATGTTCCTGTCATTCTAACTTCTAGCGAGTTTTCACAATCACAGTGACATAATAAAGCTCATGTTCCATTTTTGAACAAGAGAATTAAATAAAGCATCACAACATAATACTCTACAAAACAGAGAATATTTATGCATTGGATAAATAAGAAAGGAAAGAAACCTTACAATTTTCCTTATTGTCAACGCTGCTCAAAGGACATGGCCACCCCCCCCTCCATGAGTGCTGATGGGCTGTTTTGCTGCCTTCCCTGGGGATAAAGCAGAGGATGTAAAAATATGCCATGGCAGTAATGGCATGGTGTGAGATTTTGGGGGCATGGTATGGGGCTAATCTTGATAGCCACCCCCATTGCCTCATTGCAAAAGAAGAAATCAACCCACACACCCACCGCTGATATAGTATGAACTTTTTCTTGGTTGTCTAGGGGCCAGGTAGGAATTTTTGCCCTTTTTCCATGGGGTTTTTTCCGCTTACCCCAATCTGTTCTAGAGGCAATAGGAAATTGGCTCAGATGGAGCCTTGATAATACCTAATTTGGTTTAAAAGTTGAATTCAATTGGATTTTGTATAGTTAATTAACTCTGGCTAAATATTTGGATTATATTTGGAGAGCACCTGGGCACTGTTTGGGTGGAAGGGACATTTTCAGACCACCTCTTTAGGCCTTGTGACCTGGGGGGTGGCAGAAAGAAAAAGGCCCTGAGGTCTGGCTTGAAAGATAAACCCAACTTTAATCTTGCGAACTGGGAGGGAGGCTTTCTAGTTAG
This sequence comes from Sceloporus undulatus, assembly GCF_019175285.1. Taxonomy (NCBI): domain Eukaryota; kingdom Metazoa; phylum Chordata; class Lepidosauria; order Squamata; family Phrynosomatidae; genus Sceloporus; species Sceloporus undulatus. Next base: position 356,843,859 of record NC_056522.1, on the reverse strand, counting down.
ATTTCCTGATGTGGGTCAGCCAGTGAATAAGCCAGTTTTTTGGGTTGTTGTTGAGGGCTCAGGTGCTACGTCCAGATAAACTGTGGGAGGTGGTCTGGGGAAAGATACTAGATGCAGTTCTCACACTTGGCTGTTGTTATAAATTAGTTGCAGTTCCATTAAGAATTAATAAATAGGTCAATAAATGGCCCTGTTTTATCCTAGTCTTGTGTCTGGTCTCATTATTCTGGGGTTGGGTAGCAAATGAGTCCTGTCCAATAACCTTGTAGTTAGAATGCATACTGTATATCAGAAAAGGAGCCACAAGGTGCAAGGGGATCAACAGCATGGTTTTCAAGTAGTTGCTACTAGAGAAAGAGAGGGTTTCTTCAGGAAATGGAACTCTTGCTCCAGCTTGGAAATTGCTGGCCTACAACACTGTGGACATCACATATTGTCTAGATAGCCTAGTACTAGTGCTGAAGTAGAACATGTAAGCTTGACACCAATGATCCAGCAAGCAGACACCAAGGATCCATCATGCAGTCTAAACATAAACCATCAAAAGACCAGATACCTGTTTTAATGATGGATGCCCACTGCTAAGCTTTTTTAACCCTGCTTACAGTCTGTGGGATTTCAAATCAGGGTTGCTGGCTGAAAAATTTCAGAGGGTGGATCTATATTGGTCAGAATAGTCTAAGCTCCTCCCAGAATTTTCTGGTCCCAAAGCAGCCCTGAATTCCTCCCATACACATACAATTACCTCCACATCTGGAGCAATAAGGGCAACTGTTTACACAGTGTCCTACGTGCAGCTTGGTGCTGCCACTGATGGCATGGGTTTGGAATGAGGTGCCCAACTTCGGTCACTACTGGGCACCTCATTATTACTAAACCTATACTAGTGGTGGCGGGCAGCACAGCGGGACACGGTGTAAACAGTTGCCTGGGGCTCTGGATTCTCCTGAAAAAATATAGAACAAAAGGTAAGTATTTAAGGCAGGGAGACCCAAATTTGATGTGGAACTGGACTACACATATGAAGACAATCCACAGTTGAATAGGGGCTTTGGTCGGGTTCATTCAGCTCATGTAGACATGCCCTGAGTCACTGGGCAGGAAGACAAATCTCAGGGTAAGGAGCACTGAAGGAGAAAACATGATTATAAGGCTTTCTTGCAAAAGGAAAGCAATTTCTATATTTGCTTGTTCTCCTTTGAGAAGAAAATCAGAGGGAAAAGGCTGTGGGTGGATAAAACAACTATTGTGAATTTAACACAGAATAAATCCCTAACTGTGAAGATCTCCTCAGTTAAAAGATTCTTCTCCTTAGAGTTTCTCAAACAATTTTCTAATATTTTCTAATATTTTTTTGATCCTAGTAGGGTGCTTCATCTTTAAGGTATTTTAATGTTGAAATTCCTAAAAGTAAAAGCAAACACTAGCAGGAAGGTAGAAAGGTTTTATTTATTATTGGGTGAATTTTCATCCTCCTAATTCACGTTTTTCCCAAGCAGATAACAGGTCAAATGTTACTGATTTGGGACCCAAAGCCTCAGTGTAATTTTTTTTTTTCAAGGGATATACTCAACTTGCACATTGTCAACCAGGGCTGCATCCATACTGCAGAAATAATCAGTTTGAAATCACTTCCCTTCCATGGCTCATGCTATGGAATTCTGATAATTGTAGTTTTGTGAGGCATTTAGCCTTCTTTGTCAAAGAGCTCTGGTGCCACAGCAAATTTCATAGCGTTGAGCCATGGCATGTTAATAATAATATAATAATAATTGTTTTTATTTATATACCGTATTCCAAAGATTAGCGGTGAACACAGAACTATTTGCCCCAACAGTCTGGGTACTCATTTTAGCGACCTCGAAGGATGCAAGCCTGAGTCGAGCTTGGCCCTTTTGCTGGTCTTGAACTCGCAACCTGTGGTCTTGAGTTAAGCAGTTAAAGTGGTGTCAACTGTATATTTTTTCAGTGCGGATGCAGGCCAAGATTCCCCTTAACTGCTCCAGTTCAAGTCTAGGGAATCCTCAGAGTTACATTGGGGGAGTTACTTTTCATTATTGAGTCACTGGCAGAGAATTAAAGTACCTCGTGAAAACTTCAAAGCCCAGAGATCCATAGGATGGAAACCAGGGTAGTTATAATGGAATCAAAATGTAATAACTATATACGGTGATACACCCAAGACTTTTTGTGTATTTTTAGTATCTGTGCCAAAACAATCATCATGGGGGAAGGTGTGGTTAATAATGGGGTTCTTTTTTGCCTTATGCAAAACAACATACTTTGTGATGCAATTCCCCT
>NC_056522.1:356781824-356841533 GCF_019175285.1 Sceloporus undulatus | reverse complement strand
AAGAGAAGGTTAAGAGGTGATATGATATTCCTGTTTAAATATTTGAAGCGATGTCATATTGAGGAGGGAGCAAACTTGTTTTCTGCTGCTCCAGAGAACAGGACCCGGAACAATGGATGCAAGCTACAGGAAAAGAGATTCCAGTAAGGGCTGTTCGACAGTGGAACACACTCCCTCGGAGTGTAGTGGAGTCTCCTTCCTTGGAGGTCTTTAAGCAGAGGCTAGATTGCCATCTGCTGGGGATGCTTTGATTTGGATTTCCTGCATGGCGGGGGGTTGGACTAGATGGCCCGTGTGGTCTCTTCCAACTCTATGATTCTATGATTCTATTATTCTACCACAATGCAAGCAGGATATTGACAAGCTGGAGTGTGTCCAAAGGATGGTGACCAAACTGATGAAAGCTCTAGAAACCATGCCCTGTGAGGAGCAGTTTAGGGAGCTGGATACATTTAGCCTGGGGAACAGAAAGTTAAGAGATGACATGATAGCCATATTAAAATATCTGAAGAGATGTCATACTGAAGAAGGAGCAAGTTTGATTTCTACTGCCTCAGAGACTAGGACATGAAGGTACAAGAAAAGAGATTCCAGCTCAACATTAGGAAGAACCTTCTGGCAGTAAGAGCTGTTTGACAGTGGAATACACTGCCTTGGAGAGTGGTGGAGTCTTCTTCTTTGGGAGATTTTAAACAGAGGCTGGATGGCCATCTGTTGGGAGTGCTTTGATTGGGTCTTCCTGCATAGCAGGGGGTTAGACTGGATAGCCTGTGTGGGCTCTTCTATCTCTATGAGTCTATGAAACCTTCTCTATTGATTAAATTTTAGCAGAAACCAAATGGAGGAAACCCTCCACTATGAAGGTAATTAATAAGATTTGAAGGGGTAGGTAGAACTGACTAGAAAAAAACTGCAGTATTCTAGGAAGTGAATCAAGAAACTTAATGGAAAAACAATAAAATCCCATGTTGTTTCATGTAGTCCACACTACAGTAAATAGTATTTTAATAGCTATACCTTTATAGCATCACTTGTCAAATACATCTTTTAAGTGGAAAATGTTTAAACCTGAAGAGATTCACACTCTCTACAGTCCTTTCTCCCCTGGAATAAATATTCTGCTAATTAGTTTCCTTTCTAACAAGTGGAACCAGGCTTTCCCCAGCCCACCCACCAATTTGTCCCACAGTTCAAAGCTCAGGTCAACATACATAAAATGTTACACAGTCATCCTTTAATTGATGTTTCAATTCTTCCTAAATTCAGGACAAGAGGGAGCCTTCAATTACAAAGAGAATAGTGATGTTTCCATCCTATGCTCAGCTGAAGAAGAAAGAAGAAAACATCAATTAAACAACAGTTGTACTGAGTATGTTATATATTCAGCATACAACAGAACTGTTGGGGGTGGGAAGTTCATTATATATGTGATGCCCCAGAAGATTTGTATTGTGAATCAGAAGTGTGTGCACATATTTGTGTGTGTGTGTGTGTGTGTTAAGGGGGGGAAAGGAAGAACAGTGTATGTTAGCTACTGAAAGCAAATATTTAAATTGAGTTCAGAATGTCTGCTGATTCTGGATAGAGAGAAGATAATAGGAAGGACTATTCTTATGTTAGAATTTCCCTCTACCCAAATAGTTTCTATGTTCCTGTCATTCTACTTCTAGCGAGTTTTCACAATCACAGTGACATAATAAAGCTCATGTTCCATTTCTTGAACAAGAGAATTAAATAAAGCATCACAACATAATACTCTACAAAACAGAGAATATTTATGCATTGGAAAAACTAAGAAAGGAAAGAAACCTTACAATTTTCCTTATTGTCAACGCTGCTCAAAGGACTATGGCCACCCCCCCCCTCCATGAGTGCTGATGGGCTGTTTGCTGCCTTCCCTTGGGATAAAGCAGAGATGTAAAAATTATGCCATGGCAGTAATGGCATGGTGTGAGATTTTGGGGGCATGGTATGGGGCTAATCTTGATAGCCACCCCCATTGCCTCATTGCAAAAGAAGAAATCAACCCACCCACCGACCGCTGATATAGTATGAACTTTTCTTGGTTGTCTAGGGGCCAGGTAGGAATTTTTGCCCTTTTCCATGGGTTTTTCGCTTACCCCAATCTGTTTCTAGAGGCATATAGGAAATTGGCTCAGATGGAGCCTTGATAATACCTAATTTGGTTTAAAAGTTTGAATTCTAATTGAATTTGTATAGTTAATTAACTCTGGCATAAATATTTGGATTATATTTTGGAGAGCACCTTGGGCACTGTTTGGGTGGAAGGGACATTTTCAGGACCACCTCTTTAGGCCTTGTGACCTGGGGGGTGGCAGAAAGAAATGGCCCTGAGGTCTGGCTTGAAAGATAAACCCAATCTTTAATCTTTGCGAACTGGGAGGGAGGCTTTCTAGTTAGATTTCCTGATGTGGGTCAGCCAGTGAATAAGCCAGTTTTTGGGTTGTTGTTGAGGGCTCAGGTGCTATCGTCCAGATAAACTGTGGAGGTGGTCTGGGGAAAGATACTAGATGCAGCTTCTCCCACACTTGGCTGTTGTTATAAATTAGTTGCAGTTCCATTAAGAATTTAATAAATAGGTCAATAAATGGCCCTGTTTTATCCTAGTCTTGTGTCTGGTCTCATTATTCTGGGGTTGGGTAGCAATGAGTCCTGTCTCAATAACCTTGTAGTTAGAATGCATACTGTATATCAGAAAAGGAGCCACAAGGTGCAAGGGGATCAACAGCATGGTTTTCAAGTAGTTGCTACTAGAGAAAGAGAGGGTTCCTTCAGGAAATGGAACTCTTGCTCCAGCTTGGAAATTGCTTGCCTACAACACTGTGGACATCACATATTGTCTAGATAGCCTAGTACATAGTGCTGAAGTAGAACATGTAAGCTTGAACACCAATGATCCAGCAAGCAGACACCAATGATCCATCATGCAGTCTAAACATAACCATCAAAAGACCAGATACCTGTTTTAATGATTGATTGCCCACTGCTAAGCTTTTTAACCCTGCTTACATGTCTGTGGGATTTCAAATCAGGGTTGCTGGCTGAAAAATTTCAGAGGGTGGATCTACATTGGTCAGAATAGTCTAAGCTCCTCCCAGAATTTTCTGGTCCCAAAGCAGCCCTGAATTCCTCCCATACGCATACAATTACCTCCACATTCTGGAGCAATAATGGGCAACTGTTTACACAGTGTCCTACGTGCAGCTTGGTGCTGCCACTGATGGCATGGGTTTGGAAATGAGGTGCCCAACTTCGGTCACATGACTGGGCACCTCATTATTACTAAACCTATACTAGTGGTGGCGGGCAGCACAGCGGGACACTGTGTAAACAGTTGCCTGGTGCTCTGGATTCTCCTGAAAAATATAGAACAAAAGGTAAGTATTTTTAAGGCAGGGATGACCCAAATTTGATGTGGAACTGGACTCACATTATGAAGACAATCCACAGTTGAATAGGGGCTTTGGTCTGGTTCATTCAGCTCATGTAGACATGCCCTGAGTCACTGGACAGGAAGACAAATCTCAGGGTAAGGAGCACTGAAGGAGAAAAACATGATTATAAGGCTTTCTTGCAAAAGGAAAGCAATTTCTATATTTGCTTGTTGCATCCTTTGAGAAGAAAATCAGAGGGAAAAGGTTGTTTGGTGGATAAAACAACTATTGTGAATTTTACACAGAATAAATCCCTAACTGTGAAGATTCTCCTCAGTTCAAGATTCTTCTCCTTAGAGTTTCTCAACAAATTTTCTAATATTTTCTAATATTTTTTTGATCCTTAGTAGGGTGCTTCATCTTTAAGGTATTTTAATGTGAAATTCCTAGCAAGTAAAAGCAAACACTAGCATGAAGGTAGAAAGGTTTTATTTATTATTGGGTGAATTTTCATACTCCTAATTCATGTTTTTCCCAAGCAGATAACAGGTCAAATGTTACTGATTTGGACCCAAAGCCTCAGTTGTTACATTTTTTTTTTCAAGGGATATACTCAACTTGCACATTGTCATACCAGGGCTGCATCCATACTGCAGAAATAATCCAGTTTGAAATCACTTTCCCTTCCATGGCTCAATGCTATGGAATTCTGGTAATTGTAGTTTTGTGAGGCATTTAGCCTTCTTTGTCAAAGAGCTCTGGTGCCACAGCAAAATTTCATAGCGTTGAGCCATGGCAGTTAAAGTGGTGTCAAACTGTATTATTTTTTCAGTGCGGATGCAGGCCAAGATTCCCCTTTAACTGCTCCAGTTCAAATCCTCAGAGTTACATTTTGGGGGAGTTACTTTTCATTATTGAGTCACTGGCAGAGAATTAAAGTACCTCGTGAAACTTCAAAGCCCAGAGATCCATAGGATGAAACCATGGTAGTTATAATGGAATCAAAATGTAATAACTATATACTGTGGATACACCCAAGACTTTTGTGTATTTTTATGTATCTGTGCCACAACAGATGCATCATGGGGGGAAGGTGTGGTTAATAATGGGGTTCTTTTTTGCCTTATGCAAAACAACATACTTTGTGATGCATTCCCTCTGGGACTGGCTATGATCTCATGTGATTTGTGTACAAAAATCAACATCTGCACATATGCAAAGATTGCAGAGTTTGGATGCTTAGTCAGACAGAATAGACATCTGCAGAAAATATATATTAGTTCATTATCAGTTTCGGTACACTGGGACCCACTATATGAATTCAGTAGACTTAACACACAAGCTAACTATTAGGACTTTATCCCATGAAGGAGATCAGTTTATCCCGTGAATATCCCAGAAAAATCACGTAATTATGTGAAACAATGAACTTTATAACACAGTGTTATGATAACATTCCAAGAACCTAATGAGAATGGAATGCAGTGAACTTTACCACACAGCATGGTTCCTGTTCAGTTCCCATCCCATGCTCAAAGTGTTCCAACAACATTCTAGGGTGAGAACGGTAAGAAACAGTTCCCAGTCAGCTGGAACTTTTCCATATCGGTCCAGGAGAGGTTTGTGCGGTAATCTTATCCGTTCTTCTATCCATTCCATCAGTCCTCATTTCCTGATTGGCTGAGACAATTTTCTCCCCTGCAGTCCTAGAGCATCAAAAGTTCTTCCAGGTATGAAGTGGCGCCATTTTATTTTAAAAGAAAACATCAGCATGTTAACATGTCAGATTTTTTTCCCTCAAAGCCAAAATGGTTTTCCCAAAAATCATATTTAAGCAAATATGATGTCTGTGTGTGTATGTGTGTATTTACATATATATAGATATAATCCGTATTGAAACATACATATATATTGATATAAAAGATATAGATATATACATATGTGTTATGTTCACAAATGCATATGTATGTGGGTATACACACACACACACACACACACACACACACACACACAGGCGTGTGTGTGTGTGTGTGTATAATTGTTATGGAGATATACATATATGTATGCATGCATGTGTGTATATATACAGTGTGTGTGTGTATATATATATATATAATATTGTTATGGAGGTGTGTGTATGTATATAGATATATCAGTGTGTTGAAACAGCAAATAAGGCAAGTGTCTTTAGTTCACTGAAAAAAACAAATGCAGCATACAAAAGTTCAAGAAAAATTAAACAATTTTTTTTTTAATATGAAACAGTAAAAATATCATAAATAACATTGTTGGACGCCTTCTTAAAACCCCACAAGTGGGTCACTGGAAGTCATCTGGGGTAAAAAGATGATAGAGTGTGACATCGCGGCATTATGCCCCAGCTAAAGAAATATGCATGTGCCACAGCAGTATGATATGAGAACGCATTTGGGAAAAGTACCAATTCAAAGGGGGTGTTGTGTGATAAAATGTGTTCCCATTATGTTTTCATCCCGTTATTACTTCCCAAATGCGATGAGTCTCATTCCCAGATCGTTCTGCCACAGAACTTTTTCAGAACTTCATGGGAACATTACAGGTTCTGATGTGATAAAGTTCAATTTCACACAGTGTTGCACAAATCGTTGAAGTGGTCACAAAGAAGCAATAACACACATCTTTTTACTTTCAGGATTTCAGCGACAATGCATTTTCGATATCACTTTAATTGTGCAATTGCATGTGATAATCATTAGCACAATTACTCGCCGTTTTCGCTTTATTTGTGGGGTGCTTTAAATGCTCTTTAATCTCTTCTTAATACTGAAATTAGCCCCGGTGTGATAAACTCCTTAGAGTTTCAGCACCATCGCAAGATCTGTCTGTCTGTCTCTCTCTCTCTCTCTCTCTCTCTCTCTCTCTCCTGCTTCCTGTTCTAGTTCTCTGCTGAATTGGTCTCACATAGAAGAGGATCCAAAACAATGATCTCATGATGGCTGGCTGAAGTGGGATAATCTGTTCTACTTCTGCAGTTGTCAACTGCTTCATCCTGGGACAGTAGGTAGACTATGAGATTATTTTATTTTGCACTGATCAATGAATGGATTCAGATGATAGGACCATCTCATTTGCCAAGCTACATTATATTCCAAAACCAACCGGCTTGACTTGCATGGGCTTGCTGAGAAACACTGTAAGGGGTAAGCGATAAATAGGAAAGAGCACATAAAACTGATGAGTACTTACCCTCTATTCCCTACTGATGTTTCTACTTGGCCCTGCTTAGCATTTCAATCTATATAAAGTCAATGGGCCATATAACCTTCTTCTATATACACTAACCAATTAACATTATTCTTTAATAGGATGAAGTTTCAGAGATGTGTTGTCTTCCTCTTTTATTCAATGTAACATTGTTTACTAAACCACAACATTGATGACTGCTTTAAGTGGCAGGATTTTTTTATGATGCATGCAAAGGGTGATAGGGGAGGGGGAAAAGACAAGAAAAGTTATCTGCATATATTTCATTTTATTCTAAAAGGATTTTGAGAATGGGCTGTGAAGAAAGGGCTTTGAGGTGGGTGCTGTACTACTTTTATTCTTTTAAATGTACTGGTATTTTAAAACTAGTTTTATCATTCAAAGACATAGCTGTGCTAGTCTGGAAAATTAATATGCAAAGACATAGCAACTTTGAGACTAACTGAAAGAAGTTGGTAGCATAAGCTTTCATACATTTGAGCCTATATACATCTATGGAAGTAGGCTCAAGTCTAGGAAAGCTCATGCTACCAACTGCTTTCTTTCAGACTTAATCCAGTTTGACACCAGTTTAACTGCCATGCCTCAATGATATGGGATTCTGGGAAATCTAGTTTTTGAGACATTTAGCCTTTTCTGTCAGAGGGCTCTGGTACCACAATGAACTATAATTGCCAGAATTCCACTACATTGAACCATGGCAGTTAAAATGCTGTCAACCTGGATTATTTCTGCAGTGCAGATGCAGCCATGGTCTCAAAGGTACTGCTTTTTAATCATGTTTAATAGTGCATACACACACACACACACACACACACACACACACACACATTGTTGGTAATTCAATTCCATTTTAATGTTATTCTTTTATTTTAATTTGGAAGTTTTAATTTTGAGAGAAAGTTGGGGTGGTGATGTTTCCTATCACCAGCAATATTTAATATTGATATTTACTTTACTTTACGGTATATACATACTTAACATACTGTTGAGAACTGGTGTCACTGGGGCAATGAATCTGCTGTGGGCTGGACACATCATGCTTCAGTACCCTACTTACCAGCAACACAGAAGTTCATCTCTCAGTAAACCACTCTGCATCTTAAGGTGAGCTTGGGGGAATTTGAAGCAGTAGCAATGGTACCACAATTGTAAATGTGAATACCAAAAAGATACAGGATCATAAGCCTAACAGGATGCCAGGCTATAAACGTACCTAAAAGTTACAGTTGCACTGCAACGATATGCAGTCACCTCTTTCCATCCAGTTATAATCATAATGGAATGCAGCTATATCTTTGGCATGGTACAGACCACAAAAAAGAGGCAGTCTGCAGCCGCCCTTTTTATTGCCAGGTTGGAGGCAGGGCAGCCCCTGCGGCCCCATCACAGTGCTTTTCCAGGCCACAGAGAAGCAGCATTTTGCCACTTCTCCATGGCCTGGAAAGAGGTATCCATAGGGCTTCATGCCTCCAGACACCCTGATAGGTACAGCAAAAGGAGAAAGGGGCCACCTCGCCCCTTTCTCCTTTGCATCGCTGGTGCAGCCATGTAGAGGCCATGCCAGCAATGTGCACACACAGAAGGAGCTCCATTTTGGAGCTCCTTCCCGCAATGCTGAAAGGGCACTCCAAGCACCCTGCAGTGCCGCGTTGGCATCATGCACGCATCAGTCCATGTGGAGGCGGCGCATGTGTGATGCCACTGTCGCACACGCTGTATGGACGCCATGCTTCCAGAATGGTGCCATCCATACAAACTAGGGCTGGGGAGAGTGAGGATGCTGTGCGCTCCCTAGTCCTAGTTTTGGCCTGAGGACGACACTTCTGCACCATCTGTATCAGGCCTTAGTTATTGGGGAAATAATTAATTGCAATTCATTCTCTGTGCATGTGTCTTCAAGTCACCTATCAACTTAGAGCAACACCATGAATTTTATAGGGTTTTCTTAGGCAAGGAATCCTGAGGCTGCATCTACACTGCAGAAATACTGCAGTTTGACACTGCTTCAATGGTCATGCCTCAATGCTACAGAATCCTGGGGTTTGCCATTTGTTGTGACTCCAGAGTTCCCTGACAGAGAAGGCTAAATAGCTCACTAAACTACAAATTCCATAGCATTGCATCACAGCAGTTAACCAGAGGTGGTTTTGCCAGTTCGTTCTTCTGAAATATAGCCTACAACACCTGACATTTGTTAGCAGTCTCTCATCCAGTTGCTAACCAGGGCTGACCCTGCTTAGCAGCCAACATCAGACAGGATCTGGTGCCTTTATGGTATAGTTACTGATTATTTGTAATTAGTTACTGCAACACTTTGAAAGTGTATCACAAAATTGATTACCTTATCCTGCCTGCTATGGTACTTTCTGCACAGATACAGCCAACTATTTCAGAGGAAAGGAAATATACCATGTTACCCATGCATTAACTTGGTTGAAGCGTAAGGTTAAACCACACAAATTATAAGAATTTGGTGGAGATTTTTGCTTGCCATTCCTGCTCTGAGAAGAGGGTTTATTTGTAAAAAGAGAAAAGAGTACATAAGCTGAAGGTTCATTTACAAGGCTGTCATGGAAACAGCATTTTAAAATAACCACAACTACATAAAATGATAATCATCAAGCCAAACAAACTAAATGCCAAAATACTTTGAAGCCTAAAAATAAGAACTAGGTTTAAATTACCCTAATTTCTATGGGGTTTTTACTACATTTCAGCAGGTAAATCACATTTCGGGAGCACTCTCTTTGTTTTCCATTCTTGAAGAGCAGTGAAGTGGTTTGTGAATCAGGCTTTTAAAAGACATTTGGCTGTAGCAAAATTGTAATAAAAATGCATAATATGTACTTAAGAAGGAAAGTAACACCTCTGCCACAAATTGGTTCTTTGAAATATTTAAATTAAAAAGCTTAAACCATACTATGCTTGAATAGAACAGAATTAAACAGCATGTAACAAAGATATGCAGCTTCTCATACGGATACATTTAAAACTGGGAATACTCGAAGACAGGTGGGGGAATCTTTATTAATGATTACATTGCTGGTGGTTGTTTTCTCCCATTCAGGTTCCCCACCTCCCTTTGTTGTTGCCCAAGAAATCTGAAAAGGACCATCATCCATACACCTTTGAACATTAGGGGAATTCTTATGCAGAGATTCCTATACTAGGGCAATCCTGCTTGAAGAGTCAGAGTGATCCAGTGATGGCATCTCTGACACATCAAAACCCCTTGCTGGCAAGAATAAAGTGGAGAAGGCCTTCTCCATCTTCCTTCCATTTCAGGTGATGGCAAGGAGGACATTACGCTGAATCACCTCCCATGGCAAGCAAAGGGAAGAAAATTATTTTCAACTGTTCCAGGTTTGGGATGAAAAAGTATTTCATGACAATATCCTATGGAATCCTGGGATCTAAAGGTTGCTGTTGTTGCTGTATGCCTTTAAGTAATTCTAAAGGTAATGACAGTCTTAAGATGAACATATCACAGTGTTTTCTCGGCACAATTTGTTCAGAGGGGGTTTGTCATTATTATTATTATTATTATTATTATTATTATTATTATTATTATTATTTAAACTATATTTATATAGCACTGTAGAATTACACAGCGCTGTACATACATTTGATCATGACTGAGTGGGGATTTGAACTCACATTTCCCAGAGTCCTAGTCCAACACTCAAACCATAGCTGGCTCTTGTATCTGCAATTTAGAGAGGATTGTTTAGAATTCTTAATCAGAGAGCTCTTGAGCATCAACAAACTACAAACCCTAGGATTCCATATGATGTTATCATGGCAGTTAAAGTGGAATCATAGCATTGAAATTGTATAGTGTGAAAGTTGCCTAAACCACGAAAAAAAGTGTGACTGAATGAGTATGAAAATGATAAGTAATGCTCTCTGGTATAAGGCATGGGATGTCCCCTAATAATCAATGAAATGAAATGTTTTCTGATATATCAATGAAACCTATAAACTAGTGTGGGCCATTTGTAGCAGTCCAAATCTTTCCAGACTGCAGCTTCCATGATTTCTCATCATTGACTGTCTTGGTGAGGTTTGATGGAGAATGCAGTCAATAAATGCACATGGGCCATGTGCTGCCCACCCTCACTATAAAATTAATGGAGATTCCCCCTAACTACATGTATGGCCCAGAGTTCGTAATACTTAAGCAGGGCTGTTACAAAACAGTGTGACTTGGAGGTCATTCATTCATAGGACTGTTATAAGTCAAAGCCAACTTGTTGGGAGTTAACAACAGCAACAACGTTATTGTTTATACTGGAAATAGTTATCTGATGTTTGGTTCTAGGAGGGAATCATATTAATATATTGCAGCAAAACTAATAAAAAGTCTTGTGGCACCTTAACACTAACAAGTTTTACTTGACACGGCTGGAATTTCAGGACCAGTTTTCTTTCCATCATATAATGCTGTGACATCTACTCCATACTGCTATGTTATAAAATGGCATGGTTCTGCATCCTCAGGGGTGACAGACAATGATGTAGAATGATGCCATCTATAGAATTATACCAGTTTATAATATCACAATATGGAGTAGATGTCACAGCATTATATCCACAAAGCACTAAACACCTTGGAGCCAGGATATCTGAAAGACCGCCTCCTCCCATATGAGTCTGATCCCAATTTGAGATCCTCAGCAAAGGCTCTGTTGTATGCCCCACCATCCTAAGAGTCTCAGTTTGTGTGTACATGCATCAGGGTTTTCTTCATAATAGCACTCTGGCTGAGGAACTCATTCTTCAGAAAGTGAGGCTGCCTCGATAGATCTTTAACTTCCAGTGGACATCCAATATTGTTTCATTTAAGGAGTAGTATTTAGCATAATCATCCAGAACTCTGTTATCTCACCAAATTACAATGCCCAGGATTTTATAGGAAGTTTCCATGGCACTTAAAGTGGAATCATACTGCTATGATTGTGTAGTATGGAATGGCCCTAAGCGTTGGATTTAGCCCTTGGACAACACCTCCAGAATCTCTCAGCCAGCACAGCCAGAAGGATTTTGCTGACTTGTAGCTTTAAAAAGTAACTTTTCCCATTTCTGGTACTTGGCATAAAACTACAATTCCCAATAGTCTCTCCTTTCTTGTCTCTCATCCCCTGTTTTCCATTTTCCCCACTGATCCTTCAAGTCAGGGCAACATCTGTTTTCTGGTCTTATAATACACCTTTGTGGAATAGGAACGGCTATTTGTCTAAATAAATGACCCAGGGACATTAAAACAAACAGCAAAGTCGATTTAAAAATATTCACTCATTGTCTACGCAGGAGTTGATGAGGGAGAAATGTTGCTACAGAAATGCCAAAGACAAAGTAACCCCCAAAATTCCCACTCACACATGTACACACATCTCTTTTATCTTAAATAGTTTGTCTGTTCCATTCAGTGCCTTTATGGAGCTCCCCTGCAAGTTTTGCTTGGAATTCTTCCGTATTAGTCTCAGTTTAGCCTCTTGGAACCTGTGGTTATTAGTACATTACCAAGGGAAGTCCTCATCTGAAATGAGAACCACCTCTATGGGCTATAAATCAAACATAATTAGCCTCTCAAGTCAAGTTCTAGCAAAACATACGAGGGTTTCTACATGCTGGGGCTGAAGGAAGAAGGGATGGGTTTAGAGCATAGCACAGAAGAACAGAAAGTTAGACATATACATCAATATACAATATAGTAACAATGTGAATTCTAAAAGAAAGATGCCCACATTTATCTCAATATATCATACAATCGGTCTTCCATATCCACAGATTCTGCTTCCATGGAATCAGCCATACATGGCTTCAAAATATTCCCGCAAAATTTTTTTAAAAACACCTTGATTTAGCCATTTTATATAAAGGAACACCATTTCACTGCATCACTGTATATAATGGGACTTGAGCATCCATGACTTTTGGTATCCATGGGAGTCCTGCAATCAAACCTCAGCAGATACCAAGGACCTACAATATATATCTAACAGAACAAGTTCTTAAGATAAGGTACTTCTCAATGAAATGCTTCTTGGGACTCATCTCTTGTACCTCCACAAAGTTCAACACACAGCAGCAGGCAGTAGACATGCATTTGTGAGTACTGTATGATTAGTGCTTGGAGCTGCCATTTTAACTTTCTACATTGCCTCCTTACATAGCACTGCAGCCCGTTATTGTAGGAACATTTTGGATGCTGCTTCCCAGAAGTCCAGTGGCTCCCATTTTCTTTTCCTATAATGCCTTGGTGTAACATCCAGGGGCACTCTATGAAATGTAAAAGGCACTTCCAAAACTCAGTTTCCCAGTGCGTAAGGGCAAAGAAGCCCCAAGAAGAATGACATGCCCTCAAACATTACAAAGATAAAAATCAGTACACACCTGGCCAATCGGCATCAGAGGGGAGTCAAAATGGGAAAAGTTATAAAGTGGGAAAATACAGAAGCTAAAAGAGGCTGCAGCAGTTTGCTTTTGCATGAGTCTGAGTTAATTGTGTGCAAACTATTTTTGCACTTTGGTTTAGTTTTCACCAATTGAAGCAAACTGAGATAAAAAAAGAGTGAGATTAACTGGGACTGTTTCTGACAAATTGGGAGAGTTGGGATGAGAAAAGTATAATAGGAAGAATCCTGGATTAATGAGAATCTTTGGTGTCGGATCTTATTCTGTACAAAGTTTGCACATTGTTTTTATGTAGAAATCAGCCTTTTCTCTGCAAGAAATAGCAGTTTCTGCATAAAAAAATAATATTTCCATGCAGAAATGTTAATTCCTACATATAAAATACTGTTTTCTGCACAGAAAATGCTACTTTTTATGCAAATCAACAATGTGCAAATTTTACTCAGAATAAATCCTCAATTATAGTATTTTCTATGCAAGAAAGAAAGAAAGAAAGAGAATTGTCTGTGCAGGAATTAATATTCCAGCATTGAAATATTTTCCATGCAAGAATGGGCTATTTCCTGTGCAAATTTGCAAATTTCTGCACAAAAAATGCAAATTTCTGCACAAAGCAACCATTCCCCCACCCCCCACCCCCAGAATAAGCTCCTAATTGTAAATAGCCTTTGAAAACTGTGTGGTTTTCAATGACTTCCTCGGAGTGGGAAGTAAAATGTGGAAATTACCAGTTGCTATCTTCAAGCCCTCAAAAAACATGCCTGCAAAGGAGGAGAGACTGAAAGAAAGCTCTCCCGTGCAGCTCTTAAAGCTTGCGCCGGCTTGTATAAAGAGATGCAGATAGTCTGGACCCAAGCTGGGTAGAGCCTAAAAGGTCAAAAACAGCATTTTGAATTCTGCCTGGAAATGGACTGGTGGCCAATAGAGCTGTTTCAACAGGGAAATTGTATGATCCCTGTAATAATCCTGGCTGCAATATTTTGGACCCACTGAAGTTTCCAAACAGTTTCCAAAGGCAGCTCCACATAGTAAAGCTTATTGCACGGCACTTGGAGGAACAGGAACACAAAGGAATGGAACAGGGGGGGAAACATGTGTTATCGCACGGGAGAACACTGATGCCACTGGGAGTCCTGAAGCTATTCCCCAGTTGTTCCACTTCAAAATCGTCCTTTAAAATTGGCTGCCAGGAACAGCTGGGGAATGGCTTGGGGACTCCCAGTGGCATCAGTGGGGTTCTTCCATGCGGTAACACATGCCCCCCCCCCCCGTTCCATTCCATTCCGTTCTGTTTTTGCTCCTCCAAGTGCCATGCGATAAGTTTAAAAATTACAATAATCCAAATGGGATGTAATCAAGTCATGTGTCACCATGTCCAGAGCCAACTTTTCAACAATCTTGCCTCACCTGAGGTTTAATCTTGCCTTCATTCACTACCAGCCAACCAGAGACAAGGGTCCTTTTCTT
Organism: Sceloporus undulatus; assembly: GCF_019175285.1. Classification (NCBI taxonomy): domain Eukaryota; kingdom Metazoa; phylum Chordata; class Lepidosauria; order Squamata; family Phrynosomatidae; genus Sceloporus; species Sceloporus undulatus. Next base: position 356,827,008 of record NC_056522.1, on the reverse strand, counting down.
TAGTGGCAGAGGCATACTGAGGCTGGATAACTCCCATAAAAATAAATTCAAACAGAGAGGCATGCTTGGGCTGGCTGGATTATGATTCTTCCAGTGCTTTCAAATGAATTCATTTAAAATAAGGATGGGGTACTGCAAATGGGACAGAGACCATTAAGGCATGCACGTACGCACACACATACAGACCATACCCTCAAGGTTATATCACTTCCAATTTTCTAATTCAGGGATTCTGGCTATCTTCACCTGTTTTATGGGTTTATGATTGATTGATTGATTGATTTGATTTGATTTATAACCTGCCTTTCTCTCTATGCAGGATCCAAGGTAGCCTTTAGAGGGTTTGGGGGGTTGTAAAGGGCAGTAAGGGACAAAGGTCCCTTAAGCCATGTTTTGTGGCATTTGGAGTGTTTGTTAGATTTTGGCTGAAAATGCAGTTGATTTTTTTGGGGCTTTCTGAATAGCAAGGCTTTATTACATTTTTGAGAGCCAAGGTTGTGTAATGGCTTGAGGATTGAATTCTGGAGATCATGGTGCAAATCGCCACTCAGCCATGAAAACCCACTGGGTGATCTTGAGCAAGTCACACTCTCTCATCCTTAGAGGAAATCAGTAGCAAACCTCCTCTGAACAAATATTGCCAAGAAACCCTGTGGTAGGTTTACTTGGGGGCAGCATAAATTGAAAATTATTTGAAGGCACACAACAAATCACATTTCTATCTTATTCTTGTGCAAAAGACATCCAAGTAGCACCCAACATTACCTGTGTACCAACTTTGGCAGCTTATCTTGAGAGCTAGGTGCTTACTCTTCACATGGTCAAATGGTAATTTGAACCTCTATCTCCCAAGAATAATATTGCACACTAAATAACACTGCCTCACTACACCCAAGCAATCTTTTAAAAAAAGAAAATAAAACACTACCAAAAACGTATTAATGGTTTTCACCCTTAACACTCTAGGTTCATAATATCAATATTACTGCTGGCAATGGTATTATTGCTGGATTCGTGTTTGACCTAGAAGTCAATTTACTCTGTGTGTGTGTGTGTGTGTGTGTGTGTGTGTGTGTGTGCATGATCATTGCTTGGTCTTTTACGAAGAGGACAATATTTATTAACTATCCAATTAACAGGATTTTATTATATAGTTGCTGTTCATGACACTGTACCACAGGGTCTTTCAGCACCACCACTAATAAACTCTTGCTTCCAAAGGTTTATACGCAGCATATTAAATCTGCTCTTTGGTTTATAAGGCTTCAGAGAAGGGACAAATTGATTTCTAGATGATAACGTTGTTTTTACATGGCAGTACCTTATTCTTCCTTGAAAAATAGGGTTTGGGGACTGTCATCAGTGGGTGGAGAAGATCCCCCTTCCAAAAGCCCTACATGGACCAAATGATGCCCTTGTCATCATTTGGTCCCTCAGCAGTATGAGGTGGATCTTTCCTCCTCCTCTTTCTTTCCTGTGTGAAAAAAGGACTAGAGGAGTAAAGGGCTGTCAACCTGCAGCTGAAGGCACTTGCTGAGAATATGGCTGCCTTTGTTCCTCCTCCCACTTCCAGTAAAAGAAAGTGGGAGGACAAATGAAGCTCTGACAGCTGGAACTTGCAAACTTTGACTTTGTGTGCTCTCCTGCATTTACTGTGCTGACAGCCAGCAGAGCAGAATAGCAAGGATCTGAGCACTGATTTTCGAAGGAGCAGTACGAAACTGTAACATGGACCCACTTCCCACACTTATACCACAGTACCTCATCCCATACATACAGTCTTCTGAACCATGAAAGTAGATTGATTGATTTTGAAATTACTGTCACATAGCCTGCATTTTAAAAAAAATGCCAGCCTTTGCTACTTGTGTTACCCAGCCTGGTTATTAATACAGGCAGCAAACAAATGAAACAAACAAACAAATCGCTATCTCACCCCAGGTTTTCTGTTATGTATCTGGGAAGGATAGAGAAGCTAGACAGGGAGCCTACATTGTTATTTCTAAGAAGATGTCTAGACCTATAAACTCAACACCTCTGGAGTTCTGGCCCTTGATAAACTGTCCTTGGATGGGGTGCACTGGGACTGCATGCTCTCTGTCATGGAAGACTTGGAAGACACACCATTGTGGAAGCTGAATGAGAACTTTATTGCATTCAAATATAATGTCAAATAGCACCTTGTGATTTATTCAAAGTAACTCAGCATAGTTAATGTTGAGGAATCTTGAAACTGTACTCCTGCAGAACCTGGAAAAGGTGATCATAGAATCATAGGACCTTATCACCCTAGACGAATCCTGAGTAGAAATGGGATTTAAAAGTAGAAAAAAACAGCAAATGCCAGATGTTTTTCAGACGGTGTTTCTTCCAAAGAGCAATAATGTGAAAATAAGCAGACAGCAAGTTGTCAAAAATGACACCTTTTTACTTTGAAGAACTTCCCAAAAGTAAAAAAGTGTTGTTTTGTTGACTTTCCATTCGCGCAAATGCATCTGAAAAACATCCAGCATTTGCAGGGGTTTTCTACTTTTAAAATCCTGTTTCTTTGTGGGATTCATCAAGCATGATAAGGTCCATAGAGTTGGAGGAGATCACAAGGGCCACTGAGTTCAACCCCCTGCCATGCAGGAAATCATTATCAAAGTATCCCTGATAGATGGCCATCCAGCCTCTTTTTAAAGTCCTCCAAGGCAGGAGACTCCAACACACTCCAAGAGAGTGTGTTCCACTATCCAACAGATTTTATTGTCAGGATAACAAATGTTGATGACAAATATCTTTTTCTGTAGTTTGCATCCATTGTTCAGTGTTCTAGCCGCTCTGATAGCCTTTAGGGCTGAAGGGTGGGGTAGAAATACCATAAAATAAAATAGTCTCTGGAGCAGCAGAAAACAAGCTTGCTCTATCCTTAATGTGACACCCCTTCAGATACTTAAACAGGGCGATCATATCATCCCTTAACTGTCTCTTCTCCAGGCTAAACATATCCAGCTACCGGTTTCTTAGCTTCAAGGTTGTTGATTCAAGCAAGGTTGCTGTAATTGAACGACTTTTCAAATAGCAAACAACAAACCAAATATAAGATACATCTACATTGTAGATAATGCAGTTTGACACCACTCTAACTGCTATGGCTCATCCTACAGAATTTGTAGTTTTGTGCAGAACCAGCACTCTTTGGCAGAGAAGGCTAAAAAACCTTGTAACAGGATTCCATAGGATGGAGCTAGAGCATTTACAATGGTGTCAAACTGCATTATCTCTTTAGTGTAGATGTACCAATAGATTTCTTTCATTATGCCATTATCCCATATGTTTCTTCTGGAATTCACGAAAACATCCACAGATATCTGAAAAGACCTCCAACTTAATCATCATCTAGATCAGTGGTAAACAAATTGCAAACTACAAACTGTGTGTGGCCCCTAAAACACATTTTGGTGGACACTTAAACTGTCCCACCAAACCCCCAAAGCTCTCAAATCTCCCCAAAATCAATTCCGTCTACCATCAAAAAATATTGCAGCATGGTTTCTGAATGTGTTTTGCCGCAAACCCTTTTAGAAATCCCCCCAATCCACATAAATATTCCAAAACCACATACTACTCCCAGATACATCTGCTTTCCTCTACAAAATTATGCAATGTCATTTTTGTACCATTTTTAGCGGGACTGCAACGGTAAATAAAAGTGCTTGAGATTGCTATGGGAGTGGAGGAAATGGGCCTCTGATTCCTCCCCCCCCCCATGTAGTTGCTCATCCCTGCTCTAGATCGAAGATGGACAAATTGAAATGCTGTACTGACGTTCCCCTCAACCCTGGTCAGCATAGCCAATGGTGACGAATAATAGGAACTGTACTCTGGCAACATTTGGAGCATACCCTCCAACTATCCTGATTTGACAAGGACAAAAATGCTTAATCCTCTATCATCCTACCTTTTCATCTGTTTTTAAACTATCCCATATTCCCTATCGTCCACCTATTTCCCTTGTCCTGGCTTACTTTAATTACTGCAAACTGGGTTCAAAATGCAAAAGTAGTGTACGCTCAATTAGCTGAGCAGATGGAGGGGAGAGGGAAGAATCCTCCCCTTCCCAGTAGGCTCAGGCAAAAGCAAACTGCTGCAGCCCTCCTAGCTTGTGTGTTCTTCCTCATTAATAATGCTTTATCATCTTGACCACAGTCTTGAGTTGCTTGGTCACAAGTGCCCCAGTTTTCATATGTGAAATCTTGGAAGATATGGTGGAGGCTCACACATGGTCCACAAAAGGTTTAGATGCAGATCTGTCTAGCCTCATGCAAGCATGCTCATTCATATAACTTGAAGCCATACTTTGAGTCAAATCAAGAGGAAATTATCTGAGATTGGAATCCAAAACAAGACCTATGCCTGCTAAACAGTTAAGGTGATGTTTCTGACTTATGGTGACCCTAAGATTAACCTATCAATGGTTTTCTTGGCAAGTTTCCTCACTGGAGATTTGCCATCACCACCCTCTAAAACTGAGAGTGTGTGACTTGCCCAAGGTCATCCAGTGGGATTACATGGCCAAGCCAGGATTTGAACCCTGCTTTCCAGAATTGTAATCAAATACTCAAACAAGTACACCACACTGGCTCACAGTGAAGGCTGGTAAATGGCAAAGCTTTATCCCTTTGCCACATGGCACATTCACTATGTTGGCATGTCATGAGCCCTACTAAGCCATGCCAGCTACCCAAACTGCATGAGCATGGTGCCAGGAATTTCAGAAAATAAATTACATTCCTCCTCAGTTCAAATATGTTTAAAATAAATACATGGATTTGGTGGGAAGAAAAGAAATGAAGCCACATATGTGGATGTTTCAAACTGACTTGCCTTATTAACTTCCACACTATTGAAAGATGGGCTCACCAAGGATTTTTCTGTGTGGCTGAGGCAAGCTGGCCCCCAGCTGTTTGTGTAAGTGCTCAGGGAGAACGTGTTTTCCATGGAGCGCACCACCTTGAACCACTTTATTTCTCAAAATCTAAAGGATTTGTTACATCAGGGTTTTCAAAACATTTTTTTGCCAGAAGTGTTAATGTGTGTCATTAAAGCTGCCAAGTTGTGCATGGCACACTGAGGCCTTCACTGGAGTTTATAGAATCTGACATAAGAATGTTAAAGAAAACAGAGCTGCGATATGGAGAGTGACAGCTGATTATTTATTTTTACATATTTTTCAAAGTATCAATAAATCCATTTGAGACTTCATGACTTGAGAGGTTGTAAGAGCAGCAGAGAATGTGAATTACAATTAAGCCCCATTCGCTTTCAAGACACGCACACAAAGAAATTGAAACAGAAGATGTTCACAGAATGAACTTTGAGCTATCAAATGAAGTTCATTTACCTGGAAGGAAAGAAAACTATTGTGATAGTGAAGATGAAATTTAGTCTTTTCTCTAAACCTGTACCACATATCCAGGCTGCAAAGGACCAGGGCTGCTTTCCCTGCGACACAGAAGAAGGTAATGTAGTTGTCAAATCTCAGGCCCTGGCCCTGAATTTCCAGTTTACATGGGACCTTTCCCTATGAACCGTGTGACTAGATGTCCATCTTTTCCAGGATACATTCTGCATTTCAACCTTCTGTCCAAGAGAAATTCCAAAATGTCCTCCCTTTTGGGCATGATTAGGAAGTATGAATGTACTTTTATATTAGTGTTTTTAGCTTTTATGTGGTCATGTCCTACATTTTCTTGAATATCCTACATTTCACAGTATTTTTGTCCTCCTTTGCTGTTAGGACAGCTGGACACACCGCCCATGTATGACAAGGGTGTAAAAGCTCCAGTTTTGCTAGAGTGGGCTCAGTTCTGGAAAACAGGAAAGGATTGTGTGGAACTCTCGAACTTAGCTAGTATGACCAGCACCATACTACAATTTTCAAGGCTTCATTGTTTGGTTTTTGCAACTTACAAAGACTCTTGGGAAGGGAGTGTAGATATTTAGTTAGCTTCCTCTTTTTCTCCTAGTCTTTGTGACTCCAGGGCTCAGCCTCTAGTGCTCTGCATCCACTTTGTGGATAGAAACAAGCAGGCTAGATTAAAAATTCCTTATGCCACTTCCTTAAGGACATTACCACATAACCCCTGCTCTGGCAGCACTTGCCGAAGTTTTTTAAAAATGCAACTGTCAGAGCTGCCACCACCCCACATCTTCTCAAATGTGTGACTAGGGCTGCTGCTCCCATCACACTCCCTGATTCTCCTTATGCATGTCTCTATGGCCTAACCAGCATGCCTTTCAGTTATTTTATTTGAATTCATTTTTTTTCATGCAGTTTCCAAGCTTTGTGACTATGAGTTAAGTTTAAAAAGAAAGAAAATATACAGAAAAATAAATAAATAAAGGGTATCAGCCTGCTTTGGAAAAGAGAGGGGGCGAGGAGATACATGTGACTGCCAATATTGCAATTGCCCTGGCAGTGACATTCTGCACCTGAGGACTTGCATGATTGGGAGGTCATTGATGGGTTTCCCTTGTCAATGTAAAGGGATGCAGCAGCTACAGATCAAGGGTCTTAGATGCCATTGTGTGAGAAGTTTCACCAAAGCCGCTTTTTACCCAGTCTAATTGTAGTTTAAAAGCTGCATGTAATTATTTCTCCTAAGTGAGAAGAAATAACCAACACTTTGACCTGGCAGGAAAATAGAAAGTTGGTAGGTGTGTTACTTAATGACAATCTGTGAGCAAACGTGGTTGATACTTAATGCAGAATGCTTAATAACTTCACCAGAGACCATCATCAGGTCTCTGGTTTTGTCCTGGAAAGCTCAGGGCTTGGTGCAATCCTGAACTGTCATCTGAACATAGAAAGGAATCTATACTTGTTTTCTACAAGTTGGTGGTTCCATTTGTACTCTTTTTAGTGATGCATGAGAATGCACATGAAACCTGGATAGTTGAATGTTTAGTTTGTTGTTATGTTTTACACTTGTTCTGTTCTCAAATACATCCTTGAACTTCACACATATGTCTGAGATGAACCATGCAGTGGTTCAGATTGTTCCCCTGTGGAAATATATCATTCTGTATAGGAAGGAAATACTGATATAGACAAGTTGGAGTAAGTTCAGAGAAGGGCAACAAGGATGATAAAATATATGGAGGACAAAACATATGAGGAGAGGTTGAAGGAGCTTGGCATGTTCAGCTTGGTGAAGACTGGAAGGGGGGGGGGTTGTGTGACATGATGAAACTCTTTAAAAACCTCAAGGGCCGCAACAAAGAAAAGGAGTCTTGTTTTCTGCTGCCTCCGAGGGTAGAACTAGAGACTTTATCTCACAAGGCTAGAACGTGGAATTTCAACAGGGTAAAAGCATCTTTGACTGGTACTTATCAGATGACATTGTGTCCATCCTTATATTGCCCTGTTACTATAGTGCACCTTTTCATTGATGGGCAAAACCTATCAATGAACTCTAAATCTGGCTGTTACAGTCAGCTTTCCATATCCATGGATTGTTTCCCCATGGATTCAACCATCCACAGCTTGTGTGTATGTGTGCATGTATTCCCAAAAGCAAACCTCTCTCTTTTTTTGTCATTTTATATAAGGGGCACTATTTTAATATGCCATTGTATTTAATAGGACTTGAGCATCCATGGATTTTGGTATCCACAAAGGGGCAGGGGTCTGGAACCAGGGGCCCACTGTATAACAAAAAGGCTCTTCACTTCAATTCCAGCATTACAGCAGTCACATGGGGATGGGGGCCTGATTCTTCTTCTCCCTCGCTATTCCAAAGCAAGCTAATTCCATGCCTATTGGGTTTTCTTTTTGTTAAAAAAATCATTAAAATAAATGAAATAAAATTAAAATAATTTTTAATAATTTTTAATCAGCTTTGCCATAATTAAGTTTCCAAGCAGTGCAGCTGTGCAAAAGAAGAGGGGTATGATCAGAAACATTTTCAACGCAATATATTCCTGTTTCCTTGCATGAGATGGTTGCCATGAGACATGAGGTTGGTACGATAATATCCTAGGTCCAATGGTTTTAGATTATAGGAGAGTAGATTTAAACTGAACATTAGGAGGAATTTACTGAGAGCAAGAGTGATTTGGCAATGGAACCAATGACTAGAAGGATGGTGGGGTCTCCTTCTCTGGATGTCTTCAAAAAGAAGTTGGGCAGCTATCTGTTAGAATGTCCTAGCCAGAGATCCTGCACTGAGCAGCATGTTGGATACTATGGCCCACGGAGCCTCTTCCAGTTATTTGATTCTACAATGATATGCCCCTTACAAAATTTAATACCTCTGAAAATCTCTATCTATGCCAGATGAAAGAGCTTTCTTGTTTCTTTTTAAAAGTTTATTTACCACTGTTCCTTTTAAATCTTGCTCACTTAAATATAATTTCCCCTTTCTCTTGTTTTTTGCAACCAGCCTCACCGCAATTACTTAATAAATGATAAATCAATTTCATATATCTCTATATAGAGGTAGACAGATAGAAAACACAATTTGACAATCAAGATTTTGGATGCACCAATTTCCCCCAAGAACGCTGATAAGGAGGTTTCAAGTTCAAATCAATATCATCTTTTAAAATGTGTTGCTGTCTTAATGGTTAAATATTATGGTTAGCCTCCTTTTCCCAGCCCCCTACCCATGCTTTGCTCACAATTAATAACTTGTTTTGGAGGCACCTGTTACCAGCATTTAATTTCTGTTTAGCACATTTCACAGGAAAATATGGCCATGTGTCAGCATATAGTTCCTGCTTGATGTTGCATATAATTCTTATAATATTCTGAACGGCATGTGCTAATTATTTAGTACAATAGCTCATCTTATGGAGTTATAAGACTAGGGAAAGAAGGGTAGTAATTACCTGGAATGAGGGTGTCTTTTTTGTTGTTGTTGAGATGAAAATGTGATGGGGGAATTTCAAAGTCAAAAGAGCATTCTGTTCAAAAACATTCAAACAATGCTGAAAGAGTTAAAACTTTCTGACAAGTGTACGACTTGGAAGTCTGGAATCTCTGGCTTCTAAGGCAGCGGTTTTGTGAAATGTGCAGCCATCATGAAACAATGTGTGTGCTTGTGTTCCTGCACTCATAACTTTCCTCTCCCATTTTCTAAATCACACTTTCTAGGAGCCACTTCGGGAGACTGTTCTTTCAGTTTTACATTTAACGTCTGTCTGCATGTTCGAGAGCTTTCTAATTTAGTTTTGACTCCTCTGGCTTGACCTGCCACAGAGGGCGGGGGAGGCAACAATGGGCGTAGCGAGAAGATCCAAATAAAAGAAAAAAGTGATTGAAGAAGCACAAAGGGAAACTCTCATTTACATCAGAATAGCTGCTTTCATTGCCTTGTCAAAACTCAAGAAGGTATGACCTTGACAAAATACTTCAGGAAAAGGTTTTTATCTAGAGTTGATGTTTAGCAAAAGAGAAAACTTTAGTAAGAGGTGGAATCCAAAAATATCTGGCTAAAAAGTAATGGTTAGATCAGATGAAGTGCTCAAATGGGGTCTGTGCCAAAGCCACTGATGTTCAGCCTTCCGGTTAGGCAGAACGGCAACATTTCCTTTCTATTTCTATAGCACCATCAATTTACATAGCATAGATTGCAATGTTTCGTACATTGTTCTGCCCATTTTTATATTTTGTCTTTTAATGGATCTGGCTTGTTGTTTATTGTTGTTGTATGCCTTTATTTCTGATTTCTGGTGACCCTAAGGTGAAACATTCATGGGATTTTCTTGATAAGTTTTGTCCAGAAATTTGGTTTTGCCTCCCTTTGAGGCTAAGAGAGTGTCACTTACCCAAGGCAACCCAATGGGTTTCTATGGTCAAACAGAGCTTCAAACCCTGGTCTGCAGAGTTGTAGTCCAATGCTCAGATCACTACACTATGCATCTGGTATAATAGGATTTAATTGTAGGCTTTAAAAACAATCTTTGAATAATATTTTCTACTGTTTTATCTATTTTTATATCTCTTTTCCATTGCATTTGTTTTGACATTTGTAAAATTAATTATTGGGGAAAGGGTGGGATAGAAATCAATTATAAGTATTTGATTATTATTATTATTATTATTATTATATAAAAGAGGGTGGATCTCTGCCTGAAAGAGCTTACAGTTAAACCTGTGACAAGGCTTTTAACTGTTTTTAGACAATTGCATTTATTTGATGCTTTTAATTCCAATTGTATCTTTAACATCATTCTCAGCTTAGTTTTGTTTTAATATTCTAATGTTTTGTGTTTTTAATTAGACCTAAATTTTATTCTTCTTCTAAGTCACCTTGAGTCCCTGTTTCCCAGTCTGGGAAATTGCATTTCCTACATGTTGGCTCACTGCCATAGCAGAATTCTATGCACTGGGGATGAAAAGAAAAGATAGGAGCGAAACCTCCTCCACACCTGATGCTGCCACCACAGTAGCCTCAGCAGCACAAGGTGAATGGCTGCAAGGGGGAGGGAAGGAGAAGGGAATTCTGTAGTCTATGCTACAGCAGATCTCAGAGCCCATATTTCTCACCTTTATAATGAAAGGGAGAATTCCCATGTGCAGGGTTTGTATTTAAGCTCGAAATGTACAAACTGCAGTAAAATCACTCTAAGAAATCACATAAGCACACCTAATTGAATCCACCAGAATAACATAAAGTCTAGTATATGGACTAACTGTTCCCCAGAGCCTCTTGTTTTAGGGATATATATTAAAAAATCATACAACTCCACTTGTTGTACCACTCCTAATTTTGTACCTACTCCTGGACAAAACACAGAATTGGATACCATTTATAATGGGAAAGCCACATATTTCCAAACATGCAGCTTGGAAATTTTTTTGTGAATAAATTCTTTGTGAAACAAACAAACAAACAAAAGTTCGTTTCACAACATACACTTTGAAAAATGCACCATAATAGTGCAAGCATTGTATATAGAGAGACACATTGTAGACAATAGGGCCATGCATTGACTGACCAGTCCATTTGAAAAATGCTACAAAAATATTTGCAGTTTTATTTTTTTAGAAAACTTTTCAGAGTCTTTGACTTCACATTTTAGAGTCTGCATAGAATGGACTTGGATGCAAAAGAAATAGCCCACTGGAGTAGGAAAACCTCAGAACAGCTGGAGAGGAAGGGGAATATATCAAAACCCAAGAGTCATCACCTCATAAGGCTTGCCTTCATTTTGGTCCAATGAAAAGTTTGCCATTTCCTAGTTTTGGGAAACTAATTTTTTTTTAATCCCTTTCATAGATTCCTGAATTTGAGCATCCCTTTTGATCACATACACACAATCCAAAAGTCAAAGACAGAAAGAAAAATGTGCCAATATATTCAGGGGGGGGATATTTAAAATGCTTTCTGTGTTATATGCCCCCAGTATTCAGTGTGGGCTCTCCCCCCTCCCTTTAAGAAAACACACACAACCCAAACTATCTAATTCTAAACAACCAGGCTCAGTTCCAAGTTGCCATACTATTTATATGAATGCCAAAGTAGTGTCAACATCATTCTCTTTTTAAGGAGGAAAGTCTGTAGAACGGGGGAAAAAATAAATCATTGAGACATGTAACAAGTCTTCTAATCACACACGCACACACATGCACACACAATATTTATTTGGGCATCTTCAGAACACATATCGGCACTTTCCATAATTACAAAATGAGGTTAAGTGTTAACCAATTTTAAATCTGTCAAAATATTTTAAGGGGAACTGGAGATATACTTTGTGATTTGTGAATTATCTGTTCATCTTATTAGCTTAATGATAAACTCACCTTTCACTTGCAACAGATCATAAATAATAGTTCAAACTTGGCAGAAATCAAATAAATTGTTGCATGAGATGTTTTCTTTAGGAATCTCACAATGTCTAGTAAATACAATTTTCTTTAGCAAAAGACCTTTGTATAAGAAAAAACTGAAAATCAGAGCTAGCACTGGAGTTGTACATGCCTTCTTCACCACTACCACAGCTATTCTGGAGGACTTTGATACTCCCAGACTCCCTAAATCTACATCACTTTTTGCCTTCCCTACACTATCTGATATTTAAACATTCCAATTTTTCAAAACCAAGTGGTCTCTTCTATGTATTTTCCTCCATTTTTTGCATGGAGGGGGCAGTGGCTTTTAGCTATCCAGGTAGAATATTATTCTCTCCTTAAGACCAACTGTGGTTGCCCATTTCTGGTGCAATCCTTATAAAGTGAATATTTTTCCTCTGACCACTTTTATCTGAATTATTTGCATACTTTCCAACATTTCACCGATCAAAACAGACATTTGTGGCCAGGCAACATCAGTGGGAGGTCAAGATGACAAAGGATCTTTTCACATGGGGAACATTGGAAGGTTAAACTGGTCACAAATGTCAGGGCATTAGAGACAATTTCACAATTGCTTTTCAGACAACACTGCGCACAAACCAGTTAGAATCCAAACAGAAAGTGAGGTGAATCAGGGAATAAGCATTTTTGCAATAATAAGCAATATTTTTGCAAAAATACCGTGTTTTCATTTCCAGTTCATTCACGAATTTGCTTTCTTCGCATAATTGCAGCAGTTTGAAAAGCATGTGCCGGATTCTCCCTGTTCCCAGAATTCCCAGGGTTCCTTTGCTGTGCCAAGGAGAGGGAGGCAACCTTGTTCTTAAAGGGATACACACACACACTTCTTTCCTTCATGCGGCTGGTCTCCTCCTCCTGCAGCCTCTAAGCCTTAAGTCTAAAGGAACAGCTGGAGGGAGACCAAGAAAGAGGACATTTTGGAATTCCTCCTGAATTGGAGGTAGAAATGGAGGATATGTCCTGGAAAAGGAGGGCATCTGGGAGTTTCAGCCCTCACTGAAATCAGACAGGTTTATGGACCAGCCACCTCCTCTTTCTCTCTAGTGTGTGTGTGTGTGTGTGTGTGGTTTTATGGAAATTTTCAGCCTTCCTTCCTCTGAAACACTTTCCGGGGCAAAGAGGATTTTCCTCCCCATTTCCCTTCCCTCTCTGGAGTATGTGTGTGTGTGTGCACTTGTGGAAATGACAGTTTGAAGCATGTGCAAAAAAGTTATTTCCAAGCTATCAACAGGATATGTTCTCATCTGTCTGAAACCCCAATTCATCCACTTTCGTGCCTAAGTAATGTGCTTTTAACTCATTGTGTAGTATGTGTGATAATCCTTAGCAAATTTGCTTGCTTCTCTGGGATGCCAACACTTTGATCATTTTTGGGATGGAAGCACATACGTCACCATGTGATAAAGTCCAAAAGCTGTTAATAAGGAAGAACACACAAGCTACAAGATGCTATTGTAGTTTGCTTTTGCTTGAGCCTACTGAGAAGAACAACATTCTTCCCCTCTTCTCCTCTTCTCCCTTCTAAGTTAACTGAATACAAATGATTTTTGTATTTGAAACTCAGTTTGCAGCAATTGAAGCAAACTGAGGACAAAGGACAAAAGTGGGAGGAGAACAGAGAACCCAGGACATTTTAAAATCATCTGAAAAAGTGGGATGGCATTGGATTACTCAAGACTGTGCTAGCCAAATTGGGACATTTGGAGGGTATGTGTTTCCTTGTTAGGAAAAGGTATGATCCTGGTGAAAAAGTGTGTGTATGTGCCTTCAGGTCACCTGTCAACTTATAGCATCCCCATGAATTTCAAAGGGTTTTCTTAGGCAAGGAATACTAAGGGGTTGTTTTGCCAGTTCCTTCCTCTAAAATATAGCCTACAGAACCTGATATTCATTACCAGTCTCCCAACCAACTACAAGCCAGGCCTGTCACTGGTTAGCTTCCAAGATGAAAATGGAATAGGTTTCCTCCAAACATCATAATAGCTGAAAACATAAAGCAACTTTAAAAGGAGGTTATTTATTCATTTTCTTCATATAAATATTTCCTATACCAATGAATAGCAAATTAGGCTACAATTCATTCAATTATTATTATTATTATTATTATTATTATTATTATTATTATTATGTGTGTTTTTTTTATATAAAATTATACATCCCTTTATGAAGAGTAATTCCTTCAAGTCAGCCTAGAAATGATGGAAAATCAATCGGAGAAATAAAATATTTATCACCATAAAATCATACATTAAAAATTCAGGAAATCAAAATTGACCTGCAGTCAATAAGACCCCAAAGATGGGAAAAACTTCCGAGCTCAATATAAGGTGTTGGTAATTACCTATAATGCCCTAAATGGCTTGGGCCCAGGATACCTAAAGGACCGCCTCTCCCCGTACATTCCGCCTCGCACCCTCAGAACGTCTGGGCAGCAGCTACTGAAGATGCCTGGGGCTAGGTTAGTCTCCACTTCTCGGTGGACGTTTTCCATAGCTGCCCCAGCCCTTTGGAATGCGCTGCCCACAGAGCTCCGCTCGTCTACTACCCTGGCCCAATTTAGGAAGGACCTTAAAACCTTCCTATTCCAACAGGCATTCCCCGAATAAATATCCTGTGGGTCTGCCTCCTCTTTCGTGGCCAAGAGGTTGGGCTATGGGGCTTTTTTACTGTTGGTTTGTTTTAATGTGTATTTTATTTTGTGTGTATTTTAATCTGATTGTATTTTAACTTGTTGTAAGCCGTCCTGATCGGAGGAAGGGCGGCATATAAATAAAAATTTTATTATTTATTTATTATTTAAAAATAGCCAGCCCTTAACATAAGACCAAAAATGAGACCAGTCTGTAAAGTAAAGATGAAGCTCCTCTGGTTTGGGAGCTGAACAATCTGTGAAGGCAGGACACAGTTTCTGTCAGCTTTGGCAACCTGACTTTGTGATGCTCTAGAACAGGGTGTTTGCAGAAATTTATTAGGAAGGTTGCAAGAGAATATGGAAGCTGCCTGAATTTTTTTCTAAAAAGTCTTTAGCATGATCATGCAACACCCAGAGGACAGGATTTCTATGGTGGCAGTAAATACTGGTGGCAGGGGCACTCATGCCTCATTGTGGCCTTTCCATAAGAAACGGTTTGGCCATTGTGGGAGAAGAATGTTGGGCTAACCAGGCCCTTGGTCTGATCTACTGTGTCCCTTCTTATGTTCTAATGTTCACTTCAGGGCAGATTTATACACCTTTTGTGTATACTGGTTTACTTCTCAATCCCTCTGTCTTTCAATCACATTCCAATAGGGGGCTGGCCTTGGATAATGAAGGCCTGAGTAACCCAAGTTGGTTAAACAGTTGGAGGTCTTTAAACAGAGGTTGGATGGAGATCATTCAGGGGTGCTGTAGTCGTTTATTCCTGAATGGCAGGGATTTGAACTAGGTGGCCCTTCCAAACTCTAAGATTCTATGGCCCTAAGATTCTCAAAAGAGCATCTGAAAGGGCAGCAGATTTGATGTTCCCTACTCTTAGGAGTTTATCACACTAGTAAAATCCTGTGGGAAAATGGGAGTTAAATGAGATTTAAAGCAAAGAAAACCCGGAAATGCCCAAAGTTTATCACACGACGTGGCTATTAACGTGAAATAACGTGAAGTTAATCCAAACAAAAGCAGAGAATACTGGTAGCTTTTTACTTTTGGAACAACCTGAAAGTAAAAAAGCTGCCGGTTTTCTCTGCTTTGCGTTAGGATTAACTTTGTGTTATTTCATTTGGGCAGTTCCCTAGTGTGATAAGCTACCCAAATTTGCAAGTTTTGTTTAAATTCAAATCTTGTTTAATTCCTGTTAAACCCCCGTTTTCCCATGGCATCTCACTACTGTGATAAATTCCTGAGTCTTGCCTCCAGAGAATACATGAAATAGGAAAGAACACTGGATGGTTCCCCCCCAATACATACACTTTTCCCTTCCCCATCATCTGCTGAACAGCATATCTCAGTATACACAAAAGAACAGAATGTGATACAAGAACCTGTTGACTTTGCTCTTTCCTTGGATGACGGCCTGCCTTCTAAGCCTTTAAACTTCCTAGACACCTAGCCATATAACAATTTAATGGATGCTATGGTTTTCAAATGTGACAGCAAAAACAGCACTCTTCAGAGTGATTGTGCTGTTTGTCCTCAACATTAGACATTGTATATAGAGCTGAAATGCTAACATGAAGCTAAAAAAAAAAGAATAAGGCCCATAAATTCTATAAAGTAAGCTGATGGCAAGATTAAGACCAATGATCATTGACCTTCACAGTTAAATCCTTGCATGAAGTGATACTCACATGGCCAAGGGCCAATAGGTCATACTACAATGCCAAGAGTACAGTGAATTCAATTTCAGTTTTCTACCAAACTCTTTCAAAAGAGCTATCCAAGATGTTCCTTTAAAGGCTGCAGTGCCTTCAATAGCTCCTTTAAAGTCTAGGAGAAAACTCAGAGCATATTGACCATAGCCCAACCATGGGAGCTGTCTGGGGAGAACTGAGAGAATTAAATCAATGGAGAAAAACACATGCATGACCCTTTCTCTATGGTTTCTTTAACCACCTTTGCATATAGCTTCCCTGAAATCTTGCATCCTGGATCCATTCCAAAAATGCTCCCATTCCACCCAGAAGGCATGATCCTAGCCCAGAGTGTGACTGGAGCAGAAATATATCCTATCCTTACCTTCAAAAGTAACTAATTACACAGCAGAAGTTTGGCTGAGATCCTAGTCTATAGTGTACAGACCATAATAGTTAATTCAGCTTGGCTTACATTGCCTTTGGCACTACTTCATGCAAACAGATTTAAGAGTCCACACACTAGTCTAAATGTATATCCAGAGAGATGTAAATTGATGGATTAAAGGAAGTCAGCTTTTTATCGAGTGATTTTTTTTGGGGGGGGGGGGGAGAGGAATCCAGATTTTCTTTATCTCCATGTTCCTTGAGTTACACTGTTGTGGCTTGTACAAATTGTTACAATGGTCTCCGTGTTATCATTGCTATTTGGTAAGTCCCCCCCCCCTTAAAACAGTCCAACCTGTTCAGGATGGATTCTCTCCGCCTTTCCTTTTAAAGACATCTTAATTAGTCTAATCCTGACTGGTCGTTTTCCAATGTTCCTGTTGGCACAGTTGGATTTCAATTAACATTCTGCTTTAGTGCTGCAAATGCCCCTTCTCAGATTAAAAAAAATACAAAAAAAAACCTGTGCTATTTTGGATGTTATTTCTCTTCTCTCTCTTCCCCCACGCCTTCAAATATTGTTCATTTTTAATGGTTCTGTAAGTGGAAGCGCTTACAAAAACGGTGCCAATTTGTGCTATTTAAGTTTCATAAACAGCATTTTTCCAATGGGCTTTGTTTTACACAGAGGCATTTGATATGATATTTGGGGGCCTCCCAGCTCCAGGGTTCCTCAATGAGACAGATTATCTAGATCAATTTCAATCTGGTTTCAGGCCTGGCTATAGAACAGATGCAAATTAGGTTGCCTTGGTGGATGATCTACTCTGGGAAACAGACAGGGGGAATATGTCCCTGTTGGTTCTTCTGGATCTGTCAGCCATTATTAAAGCCCTCAACCATGGTGTCCTTCTGGGCTGTCTTGCTGGGATGAGACTTGAAGGCATTGTTTTCCAGTGCCCCTGTTTCTTCCTGGATGGATAAACCCAGAAGGTGGTGTGCAAAGTTATCTTGTAGCACCTTTGATACTAACTGAAAGAGAGGAGTTATTATCATGAGCTTTTGTAGACTTAGTCTACTTCCTCAGATGGCTAAGGAGGAGTGTAAAGACCAGGGACAGACCTATATAAGAAGTCTCTGTGTGATAATGTCCATAGGAATGCAAACCTTTGTGGATGTGGAGATAAGGTGACGACTTCAGTTGTAATTATGAACATTGGGGGAGAGGGCAGGGGGAAGGATGTTGTCTAAAGCCAAGGTGAGTGGATAACTATATGAATGAGTATTGGGATGTATCGTGGCAACCAAACTGAAGATGTGATGAACTGACCAAGAGAGCCCCCATAAGGCTAAGGGGTTAGCTGGTATTATAAGAACACCACCAGAAGGTGGTGTTGGGGTACTCCTGTTCAAGCACTTGGCTGTTGGCCTGAGGAGTCCCTCAGGACTCAGTTCTGCCTCCCCAATACTATTTGGTATACACATGAGACCACTGGGAAAGGAGTTCTAGATTCTGATGCCATCAGTCTATGGATGACACCCAACTCGACTACTCCTTCCTACTGCAATCCTAACAAGCTGTTTCAGGTCTAAACTGGTGCCTGTCATCAGTAATGGACTGGATAAGGATGAACAAATTAAAGCTTGCACCAGAAAAGACAGAGGTGAGGTGCTTCTGGGCAACCAAAGGGCAGATCAATGAACAGGGAGTCTGGATGTGGTTACACTCGCCTTGACAATACAGAGTAGGTGTACTCTTAGAAGCAACACTGAGCCTAGGACCTCAGATTTCTGTGGTGGCCAAGAGTGCATTTGCATAGTTAAAGCTAGTGTGCCTACTGCCCCTATTTTGACCATGCTGACCATTTTGTTTAGTTACATCCTGTTTGGATTACTGTGATAGGCTGTACATGGAACTACTTTTGAAGAGTGTTCAAAAATGTGGTCCAAAGAGCTGCATCCAGGCTGACAACTGATGCTGGCAACAGGGAGCATATAACCACCCTGTTGCAATAACTCAACTGGCTGCCTTTGACATCTGTTTTAGCTTTTGTAAGCTGCCCTGAGTCCCAGGACTGGGGAATAGGTGGGATAAACATTTAAAATCAATCAAATAAGCACATCACTAGGAAGGTTCATTGCTAAGAAATACGTCCAGAGTTGTGAAGTGTCCAAGGTTATGTTTTCTACAGATAGCAAATGTATTATGCCCTGCTACCTATTCTTTTCCTACAAATTTTGTTCTAGTTAATGTGGAAGTTACATATATGCATTATTATAGATATTTTCTAGTTAATATGGAAGTGCCTCAAAATTATGCTGTCTTTAGAGACAATGTTCCAAATGAGATGTTTACCCACTCTACACGTGGAACATGCCAATCCATATACAGCTCTATATTTTAAGAAGAAATTAAATTAATGGTTCTAGCAGGTATGGGTGGAGCACGTAGATGGTAATGGTAAGGAAAAAGACATGAGTGGGATCTTCCTTTGAGCGTAATTCTTCAGAACATTAAATGCGATTAACAAAAGAGAAATTAAACACAGTGCTATGCCATGGTACTGTGACATACATGTCAGCTCAGAATTTCAACTACAATTATAAAACTCTTCTAATAGGGTAGTAAACAAGGCTCCAGGGCAAACATCTGTGCCTAGAAATGCCTAACAGCTTTGTTTAAAAAGGCAGTCATATCTAACTGCCCCATGGATCATATTGTGCTAAGGTCAAAGTGATGGAAAGGTTAAGAGCAGTTAATGTTAGATCTCCCCAACCCATCATCCTTCCCAATCTTTTCCATATTCATACCAAATTGTCATCCATATTCATGAAACACACCTTTGACATTCAAAAGAGATTTTACTACTATAAACTCTTATTCCGTGTTGCAATGCTTCCTTTCTCAGGCATAGTGAAGGACATTATATTAAGGTCTCAATTACAATAGGTCTCCAGAGCAATAGGGAGGTAACTGTTGTAACACCAATGTTTTAAAAGGAATCAAGGAGGCTTCTGGGAATTTAGATTAATCATACTAGATGCTGTCCCAGTTAAACTGGTAAAATGCAGAATTAAAACTAAAATTGTTAAATCTATACATTGTATTGCTAGGAGGACAAGCCTTGTTGAGGAGAAATCAACTTAGCTTCTACAAAAAGAAGTCTTACCTCACAATTTTTTAAAAATGCTTTAAATCATCAACAAAGATGCAGCTAGTGAACATCTAATAGACAATTAGATGTCCGAAGAGCTTTTCAAAGTATTTAACACTGCAGTCCACCCTCCATTATCTGTGGACTTGCCATCCATGGATTTGAGCATCCACAGAAGGCAAGCCTGTGGGGGAGAATGGCAGAGGAGGAGGAGGGAGGAAGAGGAAGGAAAAGGAGGATGAGCAATGGCAGAGGCAACAGAGGGGGGTAAGAGGAGGAGGAGAAAGGAGGAGGTGGGGAAGAGGATGCCACCATTGAGTACTATGGGACTTGGATACCAAAGGCTCACTGTACTAAAGGTTCTGAGTTTGGAAAAGTTGCTTGTTTGGACTAGTGTTCCCAGAATCAGTCGTCCAGAATGGCCAGGTATTGTTAAAATAGTAGTACCGTATATACTCGACTATAAGTTGACCTCAAGTATAAGTCGAGGGCAAGTTTTGGAGTCAAAATTATGGATTTTGCTATGACCCATGGATAAGTCGGGGGTAAAATTTAGGGGCATGTAATGAAGGATATAAAGGATGAAGTAAAGGAAAACAATGCCAAAGAACTTGCAAGATTCCAGCAGGCATAACTATTTGTGCACACACTAAAGGCTGGCTGGATGAGAGAGTAGAAGGGAGTCAGTGCTTCCAGGGCAGATTAAACTCTTGCCTTTCACCATATATACACATCCCTTAATCTGGCCTGCTAATTGTGGGTAAGAGAGAAAATACTGTCTCTTCATCAACATTAGAGTGTACATGGAATAGGGACATATAATCAAGTATCATTCATTTCTGGCAAAGTGTCTTGCAGTGGCCTTGGTTTAAACTGAGGTTTCTGACAGAGCAAGGCAACAAATCAGATGGACTGATGGATACAATAGATGAACAGGATACAACAAGACAATGTTTTTGCCACATGTCTCCAGATGCTTTTTCTTTTTGTGTGCCACCAACCCCCAGTGGATTTCTACAGAAATTATAGCTCATTTTTTCTATTCATTACAATGTAGTGACTACATTAACAGTTATTACTAGCATATGGGTGTCAGGAAAATAAAGGATGCTAGATGGAGAACAAAAAAATGGCATTCTAATGTTATTATTAATTACTGATTTATACAGCACTTTCTAAGCATCAAACACTCCTTACAGAATTAATAAGTATGGGTACAACCCTTCAAGGCCTATCAAAATAAATCTCACTGATTCCACTAGGGTTATTTGGCAATAACAGTAATAATTATGTTTCAAATCATCTCTTCCACAATGTTTCAGCTCTTACCTCTACAAGCACTAAATGGAGTCACTCATAATCTTTTGTGAACAGGGTGAATAAAACTTAGGTTGTCTGAATTAATCTCTGTTCCTGCTAATATGGAGACTCGCCTGGTTCTCTTTATTTCTGCTGTCATCCTCTTCACAAACCTCTATGCACTGAGACAAGAGAAGAAAGAGAATAAAGTTACACCAACTTTATGACCAAGTTCCAATGTTATGTGGGTTACAGCAAAATGCTCGCCTTCCATAGTTCTGCCCCATAACTGCTTCTTGAGCATGTACACCTACTTTAAAAAATAAGCATGTACACCAGGGGTAGGCAACCTTTTTGAGCTGGGGGCCGGGTTGCTGTCCCTCAGACAACTGGGGGGCCGAAGCCAAAAAATAAATAATTTTAAAAAATGTTAAAAAAAATAAATATATAAATAAACCAGGACAAATGTAGGACAAAATTTTCAAATGGAAGACACTTTAAAAAAAAATGGAGGACACGCAAAAAAATTTGCTGCTTTTAAAAAAAATGTTAATATAAATGCATGTTTCTGAGGCTTCTATAGACAATTGCCCCCCAAAAGCCCCGGTGGCAATCAGCGGCAGGACCAGGCTGGGGCCGGTCCCAAGGCCTTGCCGGGCCGCATCCGGCCCGCGGGCCGCAGGTTGCCTACCCCTGATGTACACCTTTAGCCATTTAGTAGTGGGGAGAGCTACTGGATAGCCCCTAGTGCAACAACTTTGTATATTCTCCAGTGATTTTTCACATTTTGGGACTTTTTTTTTTTGGCATGAATCCTTGGATGTTTTCATTAAAAAACATTTTTATACTGTAAAAGAGTGTTTGGGTTTTACACAAAAATAATTGTTGGGCAATTCCCCACCCCAATGCAAAAATGTGAAAAATTTCACTGCAATTGAACATTGTTTCAGTGTATTGAGAAGAGTTATGAATATTGTTTACATCTCTATGTAGGGTCAATGGGCAGAGCTTCAATACAGTATAGCAGGTCAACTATGTACTGAAAATTAAAGCAGAGAGAGGTACATTCCAGAACAGAAAGTGAGTTGTAGTTATAGGTATGTACTGCTGAGATGTGCTATAAAGTGTCTAAACTGCTGAAGGATGTCAGCACTCAAATCTCAACATAGCCCTCTATACAATGTATGATATTATGGGCAAGTGACTTATTTCTTGGTTCGACATTCAGGAGATGCTTCATTGATTTTCAGTAGCCTGTCAGTGGACACAGGGAATTCACAAGAATGATTGTTTCCCCTAGAACATTGTATTTCTCAGAAAGTAAGTTTGCCTGTTTCCAGTTACAGACTGAGTCTCCCTTATCCAGAATGGTTGGGACAAGAAGTGTTTTGGATTTTTTCAGATTTAGATGTTTTGGAATATTGGCATATACCTAATGAAATATGTTAGAGATCTATATCTAAACATGAAATTCATGTATTTTTATATATTACAAACAGCCTGAAGGTAATATACATAAGTTTTTAAATAATTTTCTGCATGAAACAAAGGGGTGAACCAGACCAGCAGATAGTGTGGATGTGAGATTTATATGATGCATGTCCTGATGCCACCCTGAAGCTGGCATCACACCATCTGCCTGAACAGACACCAGGCAGCATTGCAGCGCTCAAGCAGAACAGCGTTCAGACACAACATGCCACAGGAGCATAGAAGAGCCGCTGCTACAGCGGAAAGAACAGGATTTTTTTTCCAAAAGGAAAGGCATTTTGTTGCTTCTTTTTCAGTGGGAAAAATGTTGGATCGGGTCCATGGCGTGCGGTTGCCGTGGCCCCGATCAAGCGCTCAAAGGGGTGGCATCAAACAGCCTTTTAGGGCCATCTCTACCAGCCCAAAGATTGTACATGCTGAAAGCAAAGGTGTCACTATATCAGCCACCCAACAATGTTGGATTTGGGAGTATTTCAGATTTTGGAATTCTGGGAAAAGGAGACTCTGAAACTACACAATTATAGCACCATTATTCTTTAACTTAAATTGCCATGGCAATGTCCTGTAGAATCCTGGGTTATTCAGTGTAGTGAAGTGTGTGTGTGTGTGTGTGTGTGTGTATGTGCCTAAAATATGGGGTGGGGGGGTACTAAAAACACCTCAGCCTTAGGCCATAAAGACTGTTCCAGGGTGTCCTTGAAACAACTTAGAATCATAGAATTGGAAGAGACCGCATGGGTCATCCACTCCAACCCCCTGCCATGCAGGAAATCCAAATCAAAGCATCCCTGACAGATGGCCATCTAGCCTCTGCTTAAAGACCTCCAAGGAAGGAGACTCCACTACACTCCGAAGGAATTTGTTCCACTGTCGAACAGCCCTTATTGTCAGGAAGTTCTTCCTAATGTTGAGGTGGAATCTCTTTTCCTACAGCTTGCATCTATTGCTCCAGATCCTAGTTTCTGGAGCAGCAGAAAACAAGCTTGCTCCCTCCTCAATATGACATCCTTTCAAATATTTAAACAGGGCTATCATATCACCTCTTAACCTTCTCTTCTCCAGGCTAAACATCCCCAGCTCCCTGAGTCGTTCCTCATAGGGCATGGCTTCTAAACCCTTCACCATTTTAGTTGCCCTCCTTTGGACACGCTCCAGTTTCTCAACATCCTTTTTAAATTGTGGTGCCCAGAACTGGGCATAATATTCCAGGTAGGGGCTGACCAAAGCAGAATACAGTGGCACTATTACTTCTCTTCATCTAGACACTATACTTTTATTGATGCAGCCAAAATTGTATTGGCCTTTTTAGCTGCCGCATCGCACTGTTCACTCATGTTCAACTTGTGGTCTACTTGGACTCCCAGATCCCTTTCACATGTAGTTTCATTCAGCCAGGTGTCCCCCATCCTATATCTGTGCATTTTATTTTTCTGCCCTAAGTGCAATACCTTACATTTCTCTGTGTTGAATTTCATTTTTTTAGCTGTGGCCCAGCTTTCTAGTCTATTCAGGTCATTTTGAATCTTGGTCCTGTCCTCTGGAGTATTAGCTATTCCTCCTAATTTGGTGTCATCTGCAAATTTGATAAGTATGCTCCCAATTCTGTCATCCAGGTCATTGATAAAGATGTTGAATAACACTGGGCCCAGGACAGAGCCCTGTGGGATCCCACTGGTCACTTCTCTCCAGATTAAAAGGTGCCATTGTTGAGCACCCTTTGAGTTCGGTCAGTCAACCAGTTACAAATCCGTGTAACAGTTACCTTGTCTAGCCCACATTTTACAAGCTTGTTTGCAAGAATATCATGGGAAACTTTGTCAAAGGCGTACTTTATGGCGGTTTGTAACCCGCCCATGATTCTATGATCTTCAGCTCCCATAATTGTATTTCTGGTTAATAATAATAATAATAATAATAATAACAACAACAATAACAATAACAACAACAACATTTTATTTGTATTTTCCTGCCTCTCACTGGTGAATCGAGGTGGGATTACAACCCAATACAATATGCAATATACAAATACATATCACAACAATAAAAACAGCAATATAGTACAATAGAATATAAAAATAGATAACAATTAAAAACAATACTATCAAAGCGAAAGAGGAGAGAGATGTTTCAATCTAGGTCAAAGAGGTAGAAGAACATGTCTTATAAGAAATCAGGTGGATAAACTGTCCAGAAGAGATCCGTTTTAAGTGGCCTCTTAAAGGCCTCGAAGGAGGTAGTGAGACGGATCTTTTCCGGGAGACTGTTCCAGAGTTTTGGAGCAGCTACAGTAAAGACTTTCTGGGAAGTGGAAATTAGTCTGGTTGTGTGTAATTCCAACAAATTCTTCCCCGATGTTCTAAGAGTGTGGGGCAGATTATGTAGGGAGAGGCATTCCCACAAGTAACTCGAGCCCAAGCCATGCAGGGCTTTAAAGGTAATAACCAACACCTTGTATTGCATTAACCACTTATGGGAAGAACTCTTGCTATTATGTTGCTGGTTAACTATTTGTAAGAGTTTAGTCCAAATAATAA
This sequence comes from Sceloporus undulatus, assembly GCF_019175285.1. Taxonomy (NCBI): domain Eukaryota; kingdom Metazoa; phylum Chordata; class Lepidosauria; order Squamata; family Phrynosomatidae; genus Sceloporus; species Sceloporus undulatus. Next base: position 356,801,947 of record NC_056522.1, on the reverse strand, counting down.
CTCACTTTCAGCTGCTAAGAACCACCCTCGCGGAGACTTAAACATTATATGTTCTGCCTCTTTGTCAAACAAATGTACTGCATGAATGAGATGCCACAGATGTGCTACTGTTTCTGCATTTCCAGAAAGAAAGGAAAAAAACCTTGGCACTTTGAACAAACTTCCTTCCTGCTATTGCAAGACCCACATTTCTCTTTCATGACTTGGGGGGGGTGCTATTGAGGTGATGGGTTTTTGATAAGGAAGGAAGATAGACAGAAAATGTGCTCATGATTATAGTAAGCTTGGCTACAAGACAGCAGTTGCTGAAGATGTGGCTTCAAGCAGCAACTTCTTGGGGCCACAGCTGAAGTTCATATGGTGTCTGGGTTTATATTTTGAGTGTGGCTGTTTCTGCTATAGCTCATACCACACCAGAGATTAGAGATCAGAGATCAGATGCAAGATTATCATGCATGAAGTGATAAAAGAATAGATTTTCACATACTGCTGCTTCCTTTATTTACAGTTGAAAAGGAACCTTTCTCTCCACCTTCCCCCTCTCTCTTTATTACAAACCATTTAAGAGTAGAGTTATCCTCTGGGGTTTGGTTCCAGGACTGCCCATACATACCAAAATATGTGGATGCTCAAGTCTCATTAAATACAGTGGCATAGTAAAATTGTGTTCTTTGTATTAAACTGCAAAACAAAGGGTTGGTTTTTGGAATGTGTATATTTTAAAAAACATTTTCAAGCCATGGATGCTTGAATCCATGAGTAAAAAATCTGTGGATATGGAGAGCCAACTGTATATTTCCAGGCAGTAACATTATTACCTAATGCTCAGATCATGGAAACCCTGGCAGTGGTATTCCAGGTAACCATGGCTTTCAAAATGATTAGAAAGTTACTTTTAAACAGCACCAAATTACAAGTCCAAGGCCAGGCAAAGTAATCCTTCTGTCCAGTAACTGGACAGTGACAAATGGGCTGAAAAATTCATGACTTTACAGAGAATAGAACATATACAAAACACATTCCTCTCCTCTCCATTTCATTGTGGGTTGCAGCAGTGCAATTATTTTTCAGATGTTGCACAGCTATGCATTAAGGGGTGTAGGTTGCTCTTTTGTTGTCTGTTTTATTGAATCATTTCCTGTATTGCTATGTATTTTATATGTATTATCCTACTAGAAAGGCCCCTTCCCCTCCACCACTCCCTTCTCCTTTTGTGTCGTGTCTTTTTAGATTGTAAGCCTGAGGGCAGGGAACCATCCAATTAAAAAGATTGCATGTACAGCGCTGTGTAAATTTACAGCGCTTTATAAATAAAGGTTAATAATAATAATAATAATAATAATAATAATAATAATAATAATAATAATAATAATAATAATAGGTCTCCAGTAAAAATTAAATGACAAAAATACATAAAATAGATATTTTAGGATAGAAAATATATAAATGTGTACTTTGAGCTAATGCATATTTTCAGTATACATTGAAATAATATACATATGGAGAATATACATCCAGAAATATAGTCAGCCCTCCTTATCCACAGATTTTTTTATCCACAAATTCAAGCATCCACGGCTTGAAAATATTCAAATAAAAAAGGATAAATACCAAATAACAAACCTTGATTTTCCATTTTATACAATGGTCATCATTTTACTATGCCATTGTATAAAATGGGACTTGAGCATCCATGGATTTTGTTATCCATGAGGTTCCTGGAATAAAACCCTAGTGGATAACAAAGACGCACCGTATCTATTTCAGAATAAATTTTGAATAAAGACTTTATTTACCTTTATTTAACTTTATTTTCAGAATAAAGTTACATTCACAGATGAATGAACTGATTCATTACACTTCTAATTACATGCAGTAATTATAGTTCTCTGGCAGTGCTATGGAAGCCTATGATCTGTAGTTTTGTGAGCTATTTAGCCTTCTTGGTCAGGGAGCTCTAGCACCACAACAAACTACAAATCCCAGGATTCCATAGGAAGGAGCTATGACAGTTAAAGTGGTATCAAACTGCATTAACTCTACAGTATGGCAGCAGCCTAATTAGAGAAAAATTAGGAAAAACTGGAAAATGTTCAAGACTCCTGAAGTTGAATTAAAATTCTGAAAATTTTCCCAGTTTTAATTTGAGCACAACAATGATTTCAGCTCTTGTTTTCCACAGAAACTGTCTGATTCTTATGATGTAGGGAGAGATGCATTTGTATTTGCAGTCTGGTTCGGTGCATTGCTGAAACTTTAAACCTGTCAATATGGCAGAAACATCTTTCAGCTGTGCATAAAAGTAATAATAATCAGAATAACACTGAATTTGGAAACAAACAAACAGTTTTGTTTTTTTTCTTCTTTAAGTGCCACTGTGCTGAGCTGGCTGCAGATTGTTAAAACTATGTGCCCTCCCTTTAAGATTTATCTGACACCTTAAAAGTAATAATTTGGGGGTAAATCTGATTATCAGCACCCAAAGGTGAACTTCATTGGCTTCATGCTGGCATTTTCCAAGCAACCCATTTGTAAAACACAATTTCCAACTTTTGTCTCCTTCATTAAGAAGAATGTTGATTAAGTGGAATCAGCATGCAAGAAAATATTTAGCAGCTGTTCCCTTATTGCAAAGCCGAAAATATATGGAAAAATAATCACACAGATATTTTGTGCCAATTAGAACTTTCTTTTTTAATTAAAGGCAATGCTAATGTTATAGCATGATCCTAATATCCCTTAATCTTAAATAAACACAGTCTTTTTAAACTGGAAAAAAAACACCTTATAATATTTTGGAATCTGTTAGGCAAGTCACTGTTACTCACTTGACGTTTACTATAGTTTTGCTTTTAAAGTCTCCTTTTTTTTAATATTCTTTTCATGACCTAACATTAAATAGACTTTCTCTATAATATGCTGTTAGAAAAATCAGAATCCATGGCTTTATTCTAAATCATGAGACATGTTCCTCACGTAAAACAAATGGGAAGGAAAAGACAGGAAATTCTGTTTTGCATGCAAGTTTCCGTGACCATGTTCAGCAGAGGAATTTACATTTATGGGGAGGGTAAGTACAAATGAAATGCATTAGTTTTGCTTATTTTACCAAATGCTAATGTAGAATAGTCAATATTTGCTAATGCTTTGTTGTGTTTGGTGCTGGTGCTGTTTTGGTTATTAACATTAACATTATGTATACAAGGAGCTCCTGTAGCATCTTTGAGACTAACTGAAAGACCTTTGTAGTATAAGTTGTCATAGGCTGCGTCTACACTGTAGAAATAATGCAGTTTGACACCACTTTAACTGCCATAGTTCCATCCTACAGAATCCTGGAATTTGTAGTTTTGTGAGACACCAGCACTCTTTGGCAGAGAAGGCAAAAAACCTTGTGACAAATCCCAAGATGCCATGGGATGGAGCTACATCACTTAAAGTGGTGTCAAATGGCATTATTTCTACAGTGTAGATTCACCCTCAGTCTACTGTGTACTAATGCTGAAGCAGATTGAGTCTATAAATGTCTTTCTTTCCATTATACTAATGCAAACTAACACAGCTCTTCCTTTGAATATGATTGCATTTAATCATTCTATGGTTGGACTAAGGGAACAGCATTCTCTCTCTCTCAAGATGGGAAATAATTCAAAAAGTAGTATTTCCAGAGAATCGTCTTGTGTGCTTGGTGCTACATTCTATATTAACATAAGCTCATATGAGGAGGGGGAATAGTGTTAGAAAATGTGAAAGTAATTTGGCCAGCTTTACTGACAACAGATTTAGTGTAGCACCTACTTTTATCTTGACTTTTTCTCCTTCATTTGCACACTTTCTTCACCCCTAATTCTTCGCTGACAATTCTCTGTCCCTCCCCATCTCCTCAGACACAATGAAAAGTTAATTGAATGTTTTATGCTTTAGTAATATCAAAGAAATGAAAAGAACGTAGGTTTCAACTGTATTTCAATAATAAGTGCATTAATTTTTACCTTTTAACTGACACTTGTACTAATTTCCTTAAATGCTCTTTTTTCTTTTCTCTTCTCTATTCCCCCCCCCCCCTTACACTTTTTTGATCTGTCTGGTTTTGTCGGGTCTGATGATGAGGGCTTACTTCAAATGCAAAAAGATTAGCTCTCTTTCCTTTAATAGCACAATTATAGAGTGTGTGATGTCTAAATCATGAAAGATATCAAGGACAGACTTCTAAAGTCGCATCAGTTTATTACAAAAGTGACAGTAATCATTTAAATATCAAAATTACTCTAATTTCCTAGTACTGTTTAGAATTTGTTGCAAAATGGTAAAGAGAGGTGGCAGCGGGGCAAGAAACACCCACTCTGGTAGCCTTTTGCTCCTAGGATGATTTAAGCAATTGTTTTAAATAACATAGTGAAATCAACATGACTTTTCACTTCAGCTTTCAGTTTCATGGAGAGACGGCCAGAAAATGGAAATAACAAGTAGGAACATTAATGCTTGCCTTGTATGTTGCAAGCTGACAAGATTTCAAGCTGATTCTACAGTTGGAGTTTGCAACTCTTATTGTAAGAGCTGAGCATAGCCTTATAATGGGACTTTAGGCCAAGCATATAGCATCACCACCAAAGTGGTCAGAAGAACCAACTCTGATCTTCTTGAGGAGGAACATGGGGGCAAGAGCATAGCAAATTCCCATTCTGTTGTTATTGTTGTGTGCCTTCAAGTCATTTCCAACCTATGGGAACCCTAAGGCCAACTTATCATGGGGTTTTCTTGGCAAAATTTGTCGAGTGGAGGTTTGTCATTGCCATTGCCTTTCTCATGACACTGAGAAATTGTGACTTGCCCAAGATTATCCACTGGATTTCATGACCAAGCTGGGAATTGAACCCTGGTCTCCAGTGTCACAGTCCAACACTCAAACCACTACACCATGCTTAGAAGGCTTCAGAACAGGGATATACAACTGCATGGGATCCAGGGACCAGTTTTCCTCTCAGACCTGAGATGAGGTACAACTTCCCAGACCAAGCCCAAATACTCCAGGTTTCTTCGGCAGTTCTTCTCAAAATGGTGATTGGAAGTGGCACCATTTCCTTCCACCATTTTGAAGGGGACTACAGAGGAAGATAAGAACATATGGAGGAAGTAGAAAGTTTGGGGCACCTGTGAGTGTGGGGTATTTTTTTCATTTTTTAAAATTATTTTTATTCATAATTATTTTAATAATAAATACAATAATAATCAACAAATTTAAGGGGGGCATTACACACACACACACACACACACGTACATGAAATAAACAGAAACTAAGAAAGAGGAAAACAGTAACAAGAGAGATAGCACATAAAAAGACCTCATAATAAGAGTTCACTCATGGATTTAAAATACCCAACATGTGCATTATAACCATTCAGTCACTTGTATTTTCTTCTGAATATTAAATATTAACTTACTTATTTCCTTCCATCCCATTGTTGTTTGTTAGTGAACCTTTAAAATTTCCCTTCCTATAAGTGGAATCTTTCTGGTCTCCAGCAAGATTCTAATATCCTATTTCTTATTAATATTCTATTTAGTGCCTGAATTTTATAATGATATATCCACTTATATGCCTGTTACCTCAGTAAGCATCTTATTTATCTTATTGTTGACAGTTACTCAGCTAAATGTTTAGATTTGTTTTTTACTTAGAACTAACTATCCTAAGTTCTCTAAACATGCTTAATTTCTTGACCAGCATAGATAGATTGTTTAATGATTTGCTACTAATAGCTTATTTTCAGGTCCTTAAATTTGCAAAAAAAATAGCAGCCACCAGATTTGTGTGGTACATCTTGTCTTTTCCCTTTTTTGGCTCTGTACATCATAACTGCTTGCTCCCTGTGTTCGACTTCAGCACATTTGATACCTTTGTGATACCAGCCACAGATGCTGGCGAAACATCAGGAATAAACTCTTCTAGAACATGGTGACATAGCCCGAAAAACCTACAAACAAACAAACAAACAAACAAACAAACAAACCTATTAGAGACCTTGTTATTATGTATTTCTTAATGTTTTATACTATACATGTATGACCCAGGCTGGAATGATTCACCATGACTGACTTGAGTGTGCTTTACACATGTCCTACCTCTACACATAGGACACTCTTGAATTTCCACCTTTGATTACCCACAGAGAGAAAGATAATACTAGGAAGGAAGGAAGGAAGGAAGATAGTTGACATCAGTTGCTAGACTACATCCCTCGTTAGATTTTTTTTAAAAATCTTTTTTCAAACAATCTTGAAATCTACTTTAAAGATTTTGAAGGTTTTGGTGTTTTAACGTGCTGGGTAAAGGGTCACTCACCATAAGTCAAAAATGACTTGAAGGCACTCAACTGTGACAAATAAATTTTAAAAATAGTTTCTAACACCAGATTTGGAAAAGTTTACTGCTTTCTACTGCAGCTCCCAGAATTCCCCAGTCAAGAATGTGTGAGTTATAGTACAAATGCTGGGAAAAGTGGAAGGAAGTAGGAAAACTAGCATGTATGTTACAGATGGATTGATTAAATAACGAAAGCTACAGCCCTGAAAAATTCTGTTGATGTCCAGAGGTCTTGTAAGTCTTTCATTCATAGGGTCAGCAGGCATGAATCCTGACTGAAAAGAAAACATAGCACTTCCCAACTTAACAGGGAGTTGTTTTGTAGGCCTATGGCAAAGTGGAGCAATGAGGAGCTGATTTTTGATGTACACTGGTGCCTCGGGTTACGAAATTAATTCGTTCCGCCATTCCTTTCGTAACCCGAAAATTTCATAACCCGAAAAGGCTTTCCGTTAGCACTGGAAAGCCTATAGCTGCACTTTGCAGCATTTGAATTTCGCGCCGAAATGAATTTCGTAACCCGAAAAATATTTCGTAACCCGAAACAGTTTTTGCCAATCCAACTTTTTCGTATCCCGGAAATTTCGTAACCCGATCATTTCGTATCCCGAGGCACCAGTGTATCACATTGAGCTGCTCCTATCCAAACAATTTGAAATAGCAGGCAATACCAGCATTTAAATCTTTGATTTGGATTTCGATCCTTGGCAGGTGAACAGTACCAGGGAAGCCTGGGATGAAGACTTCACTCCTGCCAGGAGTATGTATTAAGGCTCTTGACTGTCACAGGCTCATTCAGCTATGGAGCTTCGTTCCCTCTTCTTTCATCAATATGGAATTTATATGCTTGATTCCTGATTGTATCCCAACTTGTTGGGGTAGACTGGTCAGGGGATCTGGATCTGGGATGAAGGTGACAGGGCTGGTACTTGTTGGAGTAGACTGGGCAGAATGATATTAGTGGTCCCAATATAGGATCCTGGTAGTATGAGCAAAAGGTCACATCTAGTGTGTGGTGGTTTTTTTGGCCTTGCCCCACTCCTAGGTGAAAAGGAAGCACACAGCGACATCCTGTCATGTGGAATCCCATATCTGTCATTCCAGAATAATATTCTTTGAGAAGGCTGTACATCTCATCTCATCAGCTGATAGGCAGGGCAGTCAGTGCCTGAATCAAAATATGGGGGGGGGGGCAAGCAAATTTACAGTTGTAACCCATAAAGTTATGGCCTATTGCATCCACCAAAATTGGTTATGTGTGTTGTTCCTAGGCAGAAGCAGGACAGGCATGCAAATAACAACGGTAACCAAAACATCACTTAGCTGGGAAGTAATAGTGTCACTGTATTCTGCTTTGATCAGGCCCCACCTGGAATATTGTGTCCAATTCTGGGCACCATAATTCAAAAAGAACATTGAGAAACTGGAGCATGTCCAAAGGAGGGCGACTAAAATGGTGAAGGGTCTGGAACCATGTCCTATGAGGAACGACTTAGGGAGCTGGGGATGTTTAGCCTGGAGAAAAGAAGGTTAAGAGGTGATATGATAGCCCTGTTTAAATATTTGAAGGGGTGTCATATTGAGGAGGGAGCAAGCTTTTTTTCTGCTGCTCCAGAGAACAGGACCCGGAGCAATGGATGCAAGCTGCAGGAAAAGAGATTCCACCTCAACATTAGGAAGAACTTCCTGACAGTAAGGGCTGTTCGACAGTGGAACACACTCCCTCAGAGTGTAGTGGAGTCTCCTTTTTTGGAGGTCTTTAAGCAGAGGCTGGATGGCCATCTGTCAGGGATGCTTTGATTGAGAGTTCCTGCATGGCAGGGGGCCCTTGCAGTCTGTTCCAACTCTATGATTCTATGAAGTTTTGTAGAAGATGCAGAAACACTTGCTATCTCTCAGAAAAATGTACTTCATAGGGTGGTGGTTATACTAATAAATAAATAAATAAATAAATAAATAAAATTTATTTATATCCCACCTCTGTACAAAAAGCAATCGGGGCAGCTGGCAAAATGCAGGCAGAAAGTGCCATTTACATTGTTTGAAGCTGGTTTAAGTGAAGACAGGATACAAATATAAGCAGATAACTTCATTTCCTCCTCCCATATTACAGAGTAGGGAATAGGAATACTGGAGAAATAGAATTCTTTTTCTGTGCCACAAGTGGCAGAAGTAAGAAATAAGTGGATGAAATGAGACATATCCGGGGGGGAATCCATCGTATGGTATGATAGTATCTGGACTGTGGTTTTATCATTAAAACTATCACTGACCTGAGATTAATCATACTGAACTACTCTGAAGAATTGTGAATGATCACTCTGCCCAGAAAAGCAGAGTAATGCATTTCTGGAAGTTTTTTTAAAAGTAAATTACATTTTAAAAGTGGAGACATACAAGCAGTTATATAATTCCCTGTAGTAATCGAAACAGCTGACTTCATTAAACAGTTTTCAAGATTAAATATTTAAAAAGAAGGGAATAAAAAAATCAATGATAGTTTATCCATAGTTCACCCGTTTTATTTATGTATTTCAGAGGTCTAATTGCAAGAGAGATACTAGCTAGTTAAGAAGATATTCTTAACTCCAGGAACAGTTACACAATAGATCAATCTGGGAAGAAACTCTGGCACATTTTAGGTTCAGAGTAGTTAAACAGAAGCAGCTTGACCTGTTGTCAATCTATTTTAAGATGGAACATTTGGTAATTTCTAATGGGAGAAAAGGTAGTACAGCGTTTAAACTTTGGCAGAATGACACTTTTTTTTAAAAAAAATGCCTGGAACAAAACTGTATGAGATGTACTTTCAGGAATAAACATGTTTTGTAATGTTACATAGAAGGTTGATCAGAATCAGGCTTTTCATCTGAACCTAGCCTCAAATGGAAAATTGAAACCAGTCTTTTTTCAAACTGGAAAATATGGTTTGAAGCACTATTTCAAAGGCTGTTGTTGTGTGCCATCAAGTTGTTTACAACTTATGCTGAACCTAAGGTGAATCTATCACAGTGTTTCTTTGGTAAGATTTCTTCAGAGAGGGTTTGCCATTGCCTTGCTCTGAGGCTGAGAGAATGTGACTTGCCTGGGGTCACCCAGGGGTTTTTATGTCTTAGTGGTGATTTGAATCTGGGTTTCACAATGTGCTAGTTCATAACTCAAACCATTACGACATACTAGCTGTCTTTTAAAGACTGTGCAGGATGCTAGTGGAACAGATAATGAAAAGAAACTATTTAGGAGTTTGTTTCAAAAAGTTTGTTTTTTAGAATGATAGTGCTTTAGCACAGAGCTGTGCTTTCAAAATCCACTTCTGCCACTGCTATTGAAGTAGAGCTTGCAAAAGTTACATTTTGGACTAGAATTTACAAACTCTACCAGCCCATAGTAGCCATGATGGCTGGTGGTTTCATGAAGTGGTAATCCCAAAAGTTATTTTTTTCCCCAAAGTCTACACTCATGAAACATAAGAGAGGACATTTATTCATTTTGCTTATAACCATAAAGGTTGAATTAGGTTCCTTGAGCATCACCTCCCCCTTGCAAAAGAGGGAGGGAGTAAGCAATGGCACTAACTGTTGATAATTGATTTCAAGGACCTTGTACTCCCCTCTTGCTTTTTTTAAAATTAATACTCCAAGACTGTATAGTCATTCAAACAGATGATTTCACCAAATAGAGAACTCTCCCCTCTAAATGAGAGTGTCTGACTAATCTAGGGTACTATGTACTTCATGCCTTAAGCCACCATAATGATCCATTTATCTAAAGTATGTACTTTTTGGAGACATGGGTCACAGTGATGAGGGGATAGCATCTCAGGGCACATCTGTATAGGGCAATTACACCAGTTTCCCCACGCCCTCATTGCAACCTAACTGCAAAACACAGGGCCAAAGCCCCAGTTCTGAACCTAATCTGCCCTATCCCTCACTAAAAAGGTAAAGATTTCCCCTTTGACATGATTGTCAAGACATGTCTGACTGTAGGGAGCAGTGCTTATCTCTGTTATTGAGGCAAGGGAGCCAGCTTTGTCAAAGACGACTCCATAGTCATGTGGCCAGCATGACTGGACAGACCGCTGTTATCTTCCCACAAAAAAAATATAAATAAATAAAGTGGTAAAGTGGTACCTATATATTTGCTTGCACTTTTACATGCTTTCAAACTGCCAGGTGTGCAGAAGCCAGGACTACTGACAAGAGCTCACTCCATCATGCAGTACTTGGGTTTTCAACTGCTGACCTGCCAACCTTGTGATCATCAGAGTGAGCATCTTAACCGCTAAGCCACCACATCTCTGGCTAAACTGGTGTAAAAAAAACCCTTACCTTTTGCTCCTGATTTTGCAGAAAAATCTGGAGCACTCCAGAACAACATGTGGGGGGACCGTTTATACATATGTCTCACTATGCCACCCAGCACTACCACCACTGGTGTGAGTCGCTCCCTCTGAAGTTCCAAGACACCAGAAATATGATCATTGCTGGGTACCTTATTTCTGTCCTCAGATGGAGTGACTTGTGCCAACAGCGGTGGCACAGTGGGATGCATGTGTAAGCAGCTGCCCAGTGTCAATCCAGAGTATCAAAGTTATGAGGGGAATCCGGGGCAGTTCCAAGGCCAGTCACAATGCCAGTCACAAGGGCAGGTCTCATTGGAAAGGGGAAAGAAAAGAAATACCCAAAATCCTTGAGATCAGAAGTGTTTAGGACAAGGGGTTTTTAAAATTATTTTTACTTCTTATTTTTGATTTATATGTACATAATGACTGTCTTAGAGATGGGACCCAAGTCTAAACAAAAATGGAAAGACTAAGAGCCTCCCCCCGACCACCATCTTAGGGGAGAGACGAGGCCTGGCCTGGAAAGACTAAGAGCCCCCCCCCCCCCGACCACCATCTTGAGGGGGGGGGGGGCCTGGCCTGGAAAGCCTAAGAGCCCTCCCCCCGACCACATCTGAGGGGGAGAGAGACGAGGCTGGCCTGGAAAGCCTCCCCCGACCACCATCTCGAGGGAGAGACGAGGGCCTGGCTGGAAAGACTAAGAGCCCTCCTCCTGACCACATCTTGAGGGGAAGAGAGCCTTGCAATTTTTTGTATTGTATTGCAATTTTATACTGTACACCGTATGATCATTGCGGAATAGCGGTCTATAATAAACTTATTATTATTATTATTATATTATTATATTAGTAGAATTACAATGATTATATTTCATATACATCTTTTACACTTAGCCTGAAGGTTAGGAGCCCTAGTGGTGCAATGGTTAAATGCCAGTACTGCAGCCATTCACAGCCACAAGGTTGTGAGTTCAGTTCCAGGCAGGGTTCCAGGGTTCACTCAGCCTTGTATCCTTCCGTAGGTCACTAAAATGAGTACCCATCTTGTTGGGGACAATTAGCTTACACAATGCAAACCACTTAGGAGGTGCTTAAGTGCACTGATAAGTGGTTAAAATGTACTTGCTATTGCTATAAGGTAATTTTATACATATTTTAAATAACTGTGCATGAAACAAAGTTTGCATACATTGAACCATTAGAAAGCAAAAGTGTCAGTATCTCAGTCACCCATGAAAAAAGTTTTAGATTTTGGAATATTTCAGATTTTGAAATTCCAGATAAGGGAGACTCAACCTGTATATGATGCTGACTGGTTCGCCAGTACCTTGTAGAGAAGCACTCCATGCAGCAACACATTGTTGTGAATCCCACTTGAGCTTTTTATATTTTCTTTATAATACCAACAAGTACAATAAGTCTAGCTCTTTATTATGAATATGGGCAACTGATTACTCAGTTTCCCTTTATGAAAGAGACTTGACAGCATCAGATTATTAATAAATGTGTGGCTTGTTTAATAAAAGAGACATGTCTGGAAATATGTCTATTTGCATCTCGTTTTATATTCACAAAGGTATTAAATTTTATATTTCCCACCATTTAAAAAGAGATGTGATTTTTTTAAAAAAAAAGAAACTGCCTTTATTGGCTTGACACAACAATCATAAAATTTTCAACAAAGCTTTTCTTTTTCTCCTTTCAATGTACGTTTTAATTTTAAAATTCTTTATCATAGATGGAAAACCAGCACTGAGTTTTATTAAACAGCCAACTGAGCTATATTTAGCCAACTTGTTAGTGGCAAAGATGTGTCAATTTAAGTGAATCTTTACACAAAGAACTTTGATGGAGTCTCCATAATCTAGATTGGAAAAATCCCAACCTTCTTTAAATACAGACTGCCAGGTAGTTTGAACGTTTTAATCCAATAAGTGGTTTGGCACACTGTCATTTAGGTCTCCATTTTAGGAGTTCAAACCAATTGCTTCCATTCTATATTGCTGTATTAGAATGATGCTTATCCCGCATTGGGTCTGATTTGTTCTCAGACCCAGGTGTGTGTGTGAGAGTGTGTGTGTGTGTGTGAGTTTTGTCAGTGCATGGTGTCCATAAACACCTCCTCCAGTTTCAAATGAGCTAGTTTTCTTTCTGTCCGATTTCTTCACAGTCCAGCTTTCACAACCATGAATAGAAACTAGAAATACTACACTGTGTACAGGGATACCCCGGGTTACGAATTTAATTCGTTCCGCCGCCGCTTTCGTAACCCGAAAGGCTTTCGCAAGCCGAAAACCCATAGGCGCTAATGGGGAAAAGCCGCGATTTGGTGCGAAAAAGCGCCGAAAAGCACCAAAATTTCTTTCGTAACCCGAAATAACCTTCGTAACCCGGAACAGTTTTTTTTCAATTGATTTTTTTCGTAACCCGGAAATTTCGTAAGGCGGCGCATTCGTATCCCGGGGTACCACTGTATTTGTGATATTTACAGGTATATCATTGCACTTGAAGATCTTATCTAGATCAAACCAGGCCTGAACTCTCTCTGGAAACCAACATGATTATACTGAGACTGTCATATTTTGGACATGTCCTAAAACAAGGACTGATCGGAAAAGGTGAGAACCCTGGGAAAATGAAAGATAATAAGGTTAGAGTAACACTGCATTACAGATGGATTGACTTAGCCAAGGAAGCCACAGCCTGAATTTGCAAGACTTGAGCATGGCAGTTGATGAATGTGCTGTCGGAGATCTCTCATCCATGGGTCACCGTAAGTCCAAGCTGAATTGCCAACAAATAACAACAAGAGTCCTGAATAAAGTTGAGGGAAATAGTTTGACTTTCTCCCATTCACATTTTTAAACTTCAAGTTTTTTCTGCAACTTTTTATTTCTCCTCCTTCTCTTCTTTTCTCATTTATTTTACACAGAGACATCAAATATACCTATTTGCTAAATTCATCAAGGGTTAATTGGAGTGACATTCTTTCTCTGTGACCAAATTGGCTCATGGTCCAAGTAGAGAGGAAGAACTCATCCTATAGCAATAAAATGACTCCCCTCCCCCTTTCCTCTTTCAGACCATGATCTTCTAGTGCTGGTAATGCATATGTGTCTCTTTCTGGGTTCTATGGGACCAGCACTATGGAATATTGCAAACACAATTGTAGTTTAAATCTCAACATACACTTTTGGAAATAATACAATAAATTAAGAAATGTCCCCAAAGTCCTACACATCCAATGAGGAGCCATTGCAGGACTAGACTGCAAGGTTCTTCTATATGTGCTGCTTAGTTGTAATGCAGCATTTGGTGCAACCTTAAAGATCTATTTTTTAAAAAAAATGCAGGAGAGAAGCAAATGCAATATAGAAGTTACACAATAAAGAATTTAGCCTTTTGTTCCATCCTAAATTCAGTATGGAAAATTCCACTGTCTTACTCAAATTGAAAAGGACCTAGTCTTTAGACTTGGCAACTGCAGCTCCTCTCCAACTCTCTTACTCTTTCTGAATTCAACAAGCCAGTTCAACCCCTTTCTTAAAAGTTTTCTCACCCACTGAGCCAATCCAATATTCATAGGGGTTGCATATCAAAGAAACATAGAATAATAGAATCAGAGTTAGAAGAGGGCCATCCAGTCCAGCCTCCTGCCATGTAGGAATACACAATCAAAGCATCCCCGACAGATGGCCAGCCAGCCTCTGCTTAAAGATCTCCTAAGAAGGAGACTCCATCACTCTCTGAGGGAGTGTATTCCACACTGTCAAAAGCTCTTACTGTCAGGAACAGGGACATAGCCAGGATTTTGGGAAGGGGGGGTCCAGACTGCCACCATTATAATGGGGCTTGGGTGCAGCAGCACCACAGCACACACCATTCATTTTATCTAACGGAAGGGGGGGTCCAGACCCCAAGAACCCCCCCTTGGATACATCCCTGTCAGGAGGTTCCCTTAGTGTTTATGTAGAATCTCCTTTCCTGTAGCTTGCATCCATTGTTCCAAGTCCTGTTCTCTGGAGCAACAGAATACAAGCTTGTTCCCTCCTCAATATGATATCCCTTCTAATATTTATATAGGGCTCTTATATTACCTCTTAACCGTCTCTTCTCCAAGCTAATTATACAGGCTCCCTAAGTCTTTCCTCATAAGGTATGGTTTCCACACCCTTCACCATTTTGGTTGCCCTCCACTGAACATGTTCCCACTTCTCAACATCATCTTTGAATTGTGGTGCCCAAAACTGGACATAGTTTTCCAGTTGTGGCCTGACTAAAGCAAAATAGAGTGGCACTATTACTATTATTACTTCAATATATACATGTTGTGATATCATAAAGTGCTGCTTTTCTCCACTTGCTTCTAATGATAGTCTATAATGTGTAGTGGAGACACAGAAAAGTAGAGCTACATGAAATCAACAACATAGATTATTGTAGCTGCAATTTATGAGTAGTAATAGATTAATCTATTTTCCTTTTTACAGCATTTACATTTTTAAAGAATTATGTCCTGTTTCCACACCAGTTCATGAGGGTTCTTTTTAAAAATCACATGATGTCCTGGACTGCAGCCAGCACACACAGCCACACGCCAATAAGAATGGCTTAACCCAGCAAGTGGAAGCAGGACACAGACTTTGCAAGGAGTAAGCATGAGAGCAGTCCGAGAAGCCAAGCCGAAGTCAGGATACCAGAAGTCAGAGCAGTCCGAAAGCCAAGCCGAAGTCAGGATACCGGGAGTCAGAGTAGTCAAAGCAGTCCAAGGTCAAAGCAGCCAGAAGATAACAAGGGTCCAGTCCGAGGTCAAAGCAACAAGGAGTCAAGATACAAGGAG
This sequence comes from Sceloporus undulatus, assembly GCF_019175285.1. NCBI lineage: Eukaryota > Metazoa > Chordata > Lepidosauria > Squamata > Phrynosomatidae > Sceloporus > Sceloporus undulatus. The sequence goes on along the minus strand of NC_056522.1, from coordinate 356,786,399 downwards.
CCAGTGCCAGCAGCAATCACACCAAGGAATCATGCAATAAACTCTAGCACTGAGTGGAGGCCTTTCTACAGCTTAAGTAAAGGAAACTCTCCCCCATGCCACCTGCAGCTGGTTTGCTGATTGCCTCTCAGCAATCCTCCTAGACCTGCGCCTGCAAGCACTCTCAGACCTTCGCTGTTTGTAAGTAGGCACTTCCAGGCAAGCTTCCTCCCCAGAGTCACCACTAGGCTGTTGCACCCCAGGAGGCAGCTCACTAACACTAGGACCTGGTTGGGCCTCCTCCTCTGAGGCTGGGAGATCACAGCTGGGACCTGGCAGAGCAGGATAAGCACCTGGTGTAGCCTCAATTAGCTCTTGCTCTGGAGGAGGCCCCTCTTCATCCTCCTCCTCCAAGAGCTGTTCTTGGCTGGCCATGACACATGAGAAGTCATCTGCATTTTTAATTTTCCCTAATGCATGCCTTTCTAGCAGCAATTTCCCTGAATATATCCCTTTTTGTAGAGCATTTTCCCTAATGTACACATTTTTGGGAGGGAGGGGTGAGCGCAAACAGTTTTGCCTGCCAGAATTTATTAAATTCTGTGTGGCATCACTTTCCTTTGCTTCATCCTTTACATGCCTTCCTGCATGCCCTTCAGTTTTACCCCTGACTTTCCCATGGGTCATATCAAAATCCATAATTTTGGCCCAAAACCCTACCCTCAACATAATGTGACTGATGTATAGTCAAATATATACGGTAACTGTTTGCAGTGATCTACAGTGGGACTCCAAGAGCTGATGCTAAGGCCTAGCATCATCTAGCCATCATGACCAGTAGCTTTGAAATGCTACTTGTAGCTTGGGCCTGAGACACAGTGGTTCAACTAAAAATATGAACAAAACTCCTATTTCTGCCCAGAACTTGAGATCTTCAACAACGGTCATGTTACCTCCATGTCCCACCAACCCAGGTGACCAGGCTGACGAGTACACAAAACAGGATATTCTCCATAGAGACACCTCAGTTGTTGAACTCCTTTGCAAGGAAGGAATTCTTTTTTGTGCTTCTGGCAGGCAAGCAAATCCACATTATTTCATGTGACTTTTGGTTCTTGATAATCTTTTAATTTCCTAAAATAAATTTTTAAAACTGTGTTGTTGTCTTTTTGGTTTGTTTATTGTGTATTTTTAATTCAGCACCCCAGTATACATTATACAAAATGCATTTAAAATAAAAATAAAACAACCTAGCTTCAATATTGAAAAACATTTTTTTTCATCACAAATTCTTTTCTCTCTAGATCATGGTTTTGACTTTTTTTCCTTGGACCTTGTAGTTCATTTTATTTACTGATTTTCATACACCAAGGTTTTCATGATTCAGTAACAGTAAACTATAGTTTGATCAATCTAGGAGGGCAGAGATAAACAGAGATGTTTATCACACTATGCTCTTAAAGAGGTACTATTCCAGTGTGACTCCTCTAGCTGCCTCCTGTTGCATGCTGGGATTGGCAGTTTTAAGGAGGGGTATTTAGAATTCTCAGGCAGAGAAGTTCAGCTCCTTAAAACTGCCAATCCCAGCATGCAACAGGAGGCTGCTAGAGGAGTCACACTGGAGTAGTACCTCTTTAAGAGCATAGTGTGATAAACATCAGAGTACTGTATGTGAAAAGCAGTATATGACACTGAGTGGCAGTTTGAAACGTGCCCTGCTCTGCTGCCCAGAGAAACTGCCACTGCCACCAGTCACTCTGCTTTGAAGTCAGAACAAGGTGCCTAGCCATGTCATTCACGTTGGGCCCATTGTTTTGACCTAAGAGTGAAGTCACCTGCAGCAACAATGGATGCACCGGGCTCAGTGATCCACCACCCAGCATCCCAACAGAAAGTCTTTGCAATGGGGAAGGTTCAGGGAAGCTTTGGGGCCAGGATACTCTGGGCTGCCCCATGCCAGTGCAGAAGGACACAGTTTTTTTCTGACACTTGAAAAATAAGCCCCCCCTCATTTTCCAATTTTTTTTTTAATATCCCCCCCCCCCCCCAAGTTGGTACTATAACTCTTAGTGGTCATGCTGGCTGTGGGAGATGGAAGCTGTATCCTAAGACTTCTGCAGGGCAGCCAGCATAGGAGAGGTTGATCCAGTGTCTGGGCAGCTCTTCCCCAGGGATCTCTACTTAAGGGGTTCATAGAACCTGCTATCTTATGTTCTTCAAGGGGGTTATAAATTATTAGATCTAGAGCATCATGTGCATGGTACCTCTTCTACAGAGAGATTGAAAATGTTGCTTTTCACCTCTCAGAATTCCCCAAGCAGCAGGCATGGCTGGTGAGGTCTAGGATTTGTTGTCTAAACAATAATTGTTCCAGCCTATGCTTCCTGACATTAAGAGCTGTTCAACAGTGGACTGCACTCTCTCAGGGTGTGGTAGAGTCTCCTGCTTTGGAAGTTTGTAAACAGAGGCTGAATGGTCATCTGTTGAGGATGCTTTGATTGTGTTTTCCTGCATGGTCAGAGGATTGGACTGGATGGCCCTTGAGGTCTCTTCTAACTCTATGATTCTATTATTGATTCCACCTACCACCACAACACCATTTGGGAGCAAGAGGAAATGGAACAAAGAGACTTTTAGAAGTATGGGACATTATTATATAAGACTGAGTTGGAGGGATCAAGCTGATATATAAACTATATGAAAATGTGGTTTATTCTTTAAAGGCACATTGATCTTTTCCATGGTGAAGCTAAAGTAGATGCTTTCAGGGCTGAACTGACCTCCCCCATCCCATTTTATATATTGACATGTATGCTCCAGGGAGTGTGATAATGCAGCCTTAATTGTGTCTTGTTGAACTTGGCCATTTATATGACTAACCCTTTGCTGCCTTGGTTCCTTTTTATATATTAATAACTGTTCCAAGTGATGTCTTTTCCTATTAGAGTGTCATTCTGTCAGCAGTATAGGCCTGGGTTTTTAAAAAAATGCCACAAGGCAGTAAGGCAAAGCACTCTTGGCAAAATGGGAAGCATGTGACACTCTCAAAGAGAAGTGATTAATTCATTATAAATATCTTTGAAGGTTTTCTTATTATTTTTTTAAAAAATTCAATATAAAGGCTTTAAAAAGAAGAAAAAGAAAGAAATCTCTTTTCTACTCCAGACAGAGACAATGGAAAGCTTCTGAATAAAATGACATGACATTAGCACAAAGGGCTGTTGGAGGAGTATTCAGTCACTGGAGCAGTCAAAGTGGCTGAGCGGTGGTGGTAGCTACACAATACCTCTATGCAGAGGGCCCTAAATTTATTGAAATAAAAGTATGTGTGCAATTTGAAAAGCCAGACATGGAAAAGTTACACTTTGGACTACCTCCCTCAGAATTCCTCAACCAATATGACCGCTGGGAATTCTGGAAGCTCAGGCTCAACCTTTCCACATCATCCATGATGAAAATGGGAAATTGTGGCCCACTAGCAGATATTTTAGGCTCCAAACTCAAATCAGCCAGTGTAAGGTGAAAGAGTGACATCCTGAGAAACTTCCCTAAATGAAGGAAATTGACTAATTTCAATACGAAGAAACACAGGAGGGTCTCAAAAAGGTTACTTTCATGTTATTCAGTTTAATCCATTATATTATTGTAGTTACTCCCTGTATGTTCTCCAATTATTTTTGGTTCTTTTTTCTATTATATTTAATACCTTTATGTTTTTCCCCTAATTTGTCAGGTGTTGTTTCAGTACAAATCAGAGTATTGTGATGCGATGAACTAGATTTAAGAAAGAAGAAGGATTTGAGGTATCTGGGAATTATAAATACAGAATGGAAATGAAGACAAATTTTCATTTCATTTCTATGCCCCATTTCTTCCAGAAAGGGACCCAAGCTGGGTCATGGAGAAAATCAGTCAAAAACATTTTACAAGAAAAGAAATTTCAAACAATTAAAATAATGGGCTAAAAAGAGTATAAAATAACATTAAAATATACAATTGGTTTTTTTAAAAAAAAAACTATCTAGAGCACACACCCCATATAAAACAAGGAAGGTGAATCACTTTCATTGTTCCTAGTGTACAGTTTCCATTCCCAAACTTTGATCTTGAGAGTCAAAGGTTTGGGAATACTTTCTAGAAGTTACAATTTGAAATCTCAGGTTCATCAGCCTATAACATTTGGATCTTAGTGTTGAAGCCATAGGACCCGAATAGACAGGCCAAAATAAAGCTGCTTTGGGTGACTTTGGAGGTATGCTGTTTAAATGATGCACGCATCCTAAGAGGCTAGTAGCCGCGCCAAAGCTGCACTCCACTCCTGTTTTGAGAGGCAGTCACAAATCCAACAAATTTTATGTGAAACCAAATAAATTTAACAACCGTTTTGGGTAAACTGGTATGAACCAGCTAAATAACACCAGTGCTTAACAGTATTTAGTCCTGTGACATGCTCAGGCTCCAACATATGACATTCCAGCCTAGGACTCATGTTTGGGGTTTCCAGAACCCTGGGAACCTTAATTCAGAGGTAGATGGCTAGCTGTTATTATTGTTGTGTGCTTTCAAGTAGACTCTCATGTATGGTGGTCCTATCAT
>NC_056522.1:356766368-356781814 GCF_019175285.1 Sceloporus undulatus | reverse complement strand
AGAGTTTCTTGGGCAAGTTCTATTCAGAGGAGGTTTGCCATTGCCTCTAAGGACCTTGGCACACTAGCAAAATCCCGTTCAGAAACAGGATTTAAACTAGATTTAAATTTTTAAAAACCCACAAATGCAGGAAGTTTATCACACAACGTTCCTGCAAACGTTAAATAACATTGAGGCTGAGGGAATGTGACCTGCCCAGGTTCACCCAGTGGCTTCCATGGCTGATTCATACTCTGGTCTCCAGAGTTGTATTCCAGCACTAAATCCATTACACCACACAGGTTCTCTACCTTGTGTGACACACTAAAGTAATTCATATGCTCAAATTTATTTGTTATATTTATTATCTGCATTTGTATCCTGCCTTTTCTCCCATGAGTTCAAAGTGGTGTGTGTGTCTTTTCTGCTTCCCATTTTAACCTTTCAACAACACCATGGACAAGGTGTGGCTATAGGGAGGCAAAATGAGAACATTGCCCCCCATAAAAAGTCTGCCCCTCAATGAATTTTTCTTTCAGCCCCCAGATTTTTAGGACTGCAGTAACTTAAAATTTCAGTTCAGCATTTAGAAATACAGTTTAGGCATCCAAAGGAACAGGGCAGGCACAGTTACCAAGAGAAAGCAAACAGAAAATAGATGAGTTCTAGGTGTGAGCCATTTCCCATGTCTCGCTCTCTGCAATTGCACAGTGGAGCGCCTAGAGCTTTGATTCACAAACTTTGGTTCTCCAGATATTTTGGACTTAAGTTCCCAGAATTCCTGGTAGTTGACCAAATTTTCTGCATTTCTGGAAGTTGTAGTTTAAAACACCTGGAGGACCACAGTTTGGTAATAACTGCCCCAGGCTGTAGTCTATTGAGGAGGAAGGCATTGTCTTCTCAGTCGATACATATAAATGGTAGACAAAACAGGGAAACAAATACACAGCTCTGTACTGGCCACATGGATGCTGTGTGGCAGCTAGAAGCCATAGCATGGGGCTTTTTTCCCCTTTTAAGCAGGGCCAATAAAGGGGACAGAGAAAACAAAATCTCTTAGATCCAAAAGACAGACATGTTTTGCTGTTGTAATCCTAAACAGTGAGTTATTTCCAGGCTACCTGGCATGCCTATTTTCTACTGAGGGCATTGGTTTAGTGCCAATTCAAAGGAAAGAGTGCCACCTACTGAAGCATTAAACAACTGAGGTTGCATCCACACTGCAGTAATATTGCAGTTTGACACCACTTTCAGTTCCATGGCTCAGTGCTGTGGAATTCTGGGAATTATAGTTTGTTGTTGCACCAGAGCTCTCTTTCAGAAAAGGTTAAATGTCTCACAAAACTACAGTTCCCAGAATTCCACATCATTGAGACATGGCAGTTAAAATGGGGTCACACTGGATTTTTTTCTGCAGTGTGGCGGCAACCTGAGTTTGCCTGAGGGATAGCATGATCCAAGTAGGAGGCATCGCAAAGTATCAAAAGGAATCAGAAGAAACTGCTATTTGACAGCAGATGAGACTATACACACACACATACCAAGGCATCTTATTAACAGCTGGGAAAGTGTTAGCAAGATCATGCACCAGAGACTGCAATATAGTTTAAAGGAGCATAATGCACTGATATAACTTTGGATTGTGTGAGAGTCAGCACGAGACAGGATTACTGACAGTGACGCTACATTACGTGCCAGTGGTGCATAGTGTAATATTATAGGCAGGGTGGAAAGGATGCACACGAATCCCAAATGTGTACCCAGCAAGACAGTTATAGCATGCAGCTCCTGACCCCCAAACTGTCTGGATTATCTTTTTCTCCCTCCCCATGAACTGTATCATGTATCATACAATGCAGCCTAAAAGATTTCATGCCTCTTCCCACATATTTAATATTTTTTAACTTTTACTTTAAAAAAACAGAAGTGAACCTTTGGCCACTTCTGGGTTTGGTTATTGCCTCAGATGCTGCTGCCAAATAACCACAGGAGACCGTGCTGGAGGAAAGGCCACAACTTTATTAAGCAAACCATTGGTAGGGTTGGCACAAAGCATGAGGTCAGGATCTGCGAAATCAAACAACCCCACGTTTGTCTGATTAACCACAACCTGGCACCCACCAGGCATTGGGATGACCTAGGGGCTAAGGAACACCGTATGACCGCATCTCTGCCATGCGTTCACATATTCGCTAAGCCCCTAGTCACCGGGAGGCGCTCTCGCGTTATGGCCCCCGCAATGGCCATACGCCTGCCCTATTCGTCCCCGGGTCCCGACTGACTCCCAAACCAGAGCACCGTAGCCCTGGTACCACACCGTGCAGATCCTGGCCTATGCTGCCGCCCCAAAGTTGTGACAAAAAACCCAAACCCAAGCGGTGGGTGGGTGGGAGAAGGCTCAGCTCCTCCTCCTCCCTTCCTGCTTGGCTCCTAACCATCCGTAGCCAAGCGCCGACTGAAGGCCGGGGCTGGCAGCGCGGCCTATATAGGCCTAAGCCCCGCCCTCAGTACCACCTGACCAGGAGACTCCTCCTCCCAGGGCAGCTGAACCAATCATCTGCCCTGGAGGACCGGAACTCCCGGTCACCGAGCCCAGCTCCTAGAGCGTCGCGGGGCGGAAGGGCCTCCCTTTTGCCCCGCGCACCAATAGGGAGCTGGGGCAAACCCCAGAGCACTCTGGGGCTTGTAGTCGTTCGCTGCGTCTAGCGGCAAAGCGGTCAGCCCGCCGAGTCAGGCAACTGCTTTTTGTTGGTTTGGTTTGGCTAGGCTTGGTTAGGTTGGAATTTTTGAAAATCTGTGCAACACCCCCACCTTACACACACACACGAATCCCAGGTTGGCCATCCCTTCCCTGAGGTACCCATGAGTGCTGCATGCCCTTTGGGAACATCAGTCCCTTTTGTAAAGCATATAATTCTCCATACATCTCATTCCTTTTCAAACAAGGTAGATTGCTTTCCATACACAGAAAATCCAACACATGTTATACAAGCCCAAGGCAATTTGCCACTTGAGGCAGAGCAAAAAAACAAAAAAACAAAAACAAAAACAAAAAAAAATGGTTAACACCTTCCTGAACTCCAGATACCAGGTCATGATTGTTTTATCATTTGAAGGCAGGAGGTAATTCAGCAAGAGTCTCTCATTCTACCACTACCTTGGGAGTAAAAGTGCAGCAATAAGAAATTACAGTTGGCATCATGTTAGTGACATACAATGACATAAGTACAATGTACACCATCATCAATCCTTTTTTTTCTTTGCAGAAGATAGAATCTTCTTCCTCTTTTATGCGATAATCAACCCACCATACCCTTTAGTTCTGCACAAGAACACCCAACATGGCCATTTACTAGCCACTGGAGAGCACAGAGTGCAAGCAAGTAGCAGAGAAAAGCACCTAGCTATATGACTGTAGCAGGATGTGTAGTGACCATGTCAACTTCCAAGAACTCTCGTGGATTCTCTGTATTGAGTTACAGGCTCATCACTGCCACATTGGTGTTGATGCAAGTTGGTGGGTGGGTGTGGGGAGGATAAGATTGAATACAGGATCCAACACTTTACATTGACTAGGACAAAAAGTACCCCAAGTTGTGTTGTTGTTGTGTTAAAATAAAATTGTACATGGCAGGTGACCGAGACTCAGAGGCATTGTTCAGAACTGTTCAAGTGGCAATGTTCCAGTGACAATGTCATAAGTTCTATGTCTGTGCCTGTCATGGCAAGGGAAGATCCCAGAATACTCACCTGCAACATAACGCCAGTTTATTCTTAGCATGCACGTGGTATCATTGCTTACATTTCAACGTTCATTAGGATTGCCAGTTCAGACTTATCCTAGGCCTAAGCAAAACCTGACATAGGCCTGTTACAGACTGCCAAAATAAAGCTGCTTCGGTTCTCTTTGGAGGTATGCTGTTTAAATGATGCATGGGTCCTACGAGTCCGGAGGTCGCGCCAAAGCCACACTCCATTCCTAAACACTGGAGTGCAGCTTTGGTGCAGCTTCCAGATTCTTAGGATGCATGCATCATTTAAACAGCATACCTCAAAAGAGACCTGAAGCAGCTTTATTTGGGCAATCTGTAACAGGCCATAGAGTTGTCCCCTGGTGATATCCAACCACAGATGCTCACAGCTGATCATTCATACACAGAGAGATATGTATGCATATTTCTGTTTGGAAATTAGCACAAAAATCTTAACTAAAGGAGCTGATTCATGACCACAGTGAAATGAGGGGATTATTTCTCCTCACTTACTTGGGAAGATTGGAATAAAGCACATTTAATATAGGCTGCTTGCTTCTAGCCATAAGGTGGATGTAGAGCAGAATGGAGGATGAGCTTTGGTGCCAGAACAACTGGGAGGGAAAGAGGAATCTAACTCTCCCTGGAGAATCTTTGCAAACTGAAACAACTGAGCAGTTAATCCTTTCAAACTGTAGCAAGCTCTTTTCTACTGGCTTAGCTAGATATTTGCATATAACCCTTTCCTATTGCCTGGCGTTGAAGCTGAGGTGGAGAATTTGTACCATGAAGATCATCCATGAAAGCTGGAGATTCAGGGCTGGGGCCTGAGATCTGGTAAAGCTAGCTTTCAGACTGAGAGATTATAAGGTCACCTTAGGTCAGCGACAGCAACCTGTAATTCATTGTGTCTGGTCTATCTGGTTGCTTTATAATCTTTGTCCAGCCTATAGTGATATTTATCTTGGCATCGCAATATATTTAACTAGCTACATCTGTTAGGTTAAGAGAAAACAATGGAGGCATTCAGTGTATTATTATCTATTAAAATATTATTTATCAACACATATGCCCCCCCCAACATACTCCATTATACAATGCAATTTTAACTCAAAAATGTGCTGGGTACAGGAAGTTAGAATTATCTGTTAGGATTTAGGTGAACGTGTTGGCAGGAGTGCCTTTCTACCTGGCAAAGGTCTCTCCATCTTGTTTATCTCAAGAGATCTTCTTGATAGAGCTACTGTTAGCAGAACTTCTCTGGTGGCTAAACTCTGTCAACAGATGTGCAGGGGGGAAGCAGGTGAGAAGGGTTGGGGTGACAGAGGAATCAAGTTATTCAAACCCTTTCAAGCCCAGGTATACAGTCATAATTCCAGCACAAATTCACACTACAGTGGGGATTTGTTATTGTTGTAATTTGGCATTGCATTGGTTTTGACTTATGAAAACCTCTGAATGAGAGCCTGACAAGAGTCCAAGTCATCAGCAGCCCTGCTCAGGTCTTCCAGTTTCAAGGGCATCACTTCCTTGATTGAGTCAATCCATCTGTAATGTGCTCAGTAAAGTGTACAGTCTTACACTTTACTGAACATCATTATCTTTTCCAATGATATGACACATCTCATGATGTGTCCAAAGTACAGTAGTATCTGCCAGGGTTTGGTTAAAGGATCCCCTGTGGATACCAAAAATCCATGGAGGCTGAACTCCCATTATGTACAGTGGTGTAGCAAAATGTTATCCCTTACATGAAATTGCAAATTCAAGGTTTGCTTTTTGGGATTTTTTGTTTGTAAATATTTTCAAGCCATGGATAGTTGAATCCATGGATTCAGAATCAGTGGATATGGAGGGTTGACTTTATGGTAGCTTCATATCAGCTCCTAGTGAAATTTCAGGCTTTATTTGCCCTGAGACCCATTTTTTTTCCTTTTTGGTGTTCCATAAAAACTCCTCTAGCACCACATTTCAAATGCATTGATTTTCTTCCCACCAGCTTCCTATGTGTGAGAATAATCCTTAAGTAATTTCCAGTATTCCTAGGATGGAAGTGGACTGGATTCTGCACAGCTTCACTTGGTTTTGAACTTATTGCCTGAGATGGTCCTTGGTCATCTCAGGCAGTTATGATGATGTTCAAATACAGCAAGCCAATCAAGGCTCCAGATTTTTGTGGCACACCATAGAAATCTGGGCTATAATTCATTGACAGTGATTTCATGTCATCAGTGACTTACCTCCTTGAGTCAGAAGTCAGTTCCTAAATGACACTAGAATCACAAGGATATATACGCTGAAATAAGTCCAGCTGTGTTAAATGGGACTTATTCCAATATGCATAGGATAAAAGGAGCCAGCCTAGTGCAGTGGTTTGAGTATTGGCATAGGACTTTCAGAGACCAGAATCAACACTCTGTTTGGCCATAAAAACCCATGGGGTGACCTTAGCAAGTCACACTTTCTCAGCCTTAGAGAACCAATAGTAAATGTCCTTATAACAAATCTTGTCAAGAAAACACCATGATAGGTTTGCTTTAGGGCCACTGTAAATAGGAAATGGCAAAAAAAAAAAAAACCCCAACAAAATCAAAGCCACACTGGTCTTGGGCTATTCACACACTCTTATCCTAGTGTGCTTACAGAATTCTTTGTAAAGGTGCCAATCTGAACTCCTTGGAAGAAACATAATAAGTAAATTATAGAATACAGAAGCAAATTTAAAAATAAATTTATGCAGGTATATTTACGCTGATTTGTTGGTTTCGTTGTTGATTTACTTTCAATTCTTGATTTCTACCTCTGATTAATTGCATATATCATCTGAGATATATGTGGAAACAAAAGAGCCTTTTAATACATTTTAGAAAACAAGCCATTCCCATTCCCAGTATGTAGACTGAGGCCCTCTTCCCAAACCAAGATTTATGTTCACTGATCATTTTTGAAAGACTGTGGAAAACAACAGCTCTTTTGCCAAGCGTTTTGAATCCTCATTTTTAAAAAAATGCATGAAAATTGGGGAAGCAATGGTTAAACATTTTTTATTATTCATGCCACATTCAAAGTAAATTGTGTAATAGTTTTCATGTCTTAATTACTTAAATTTTATATTGAGCTATAGCGATATTATCTCTCTTTTTGTCTCCACACAATTGTATTTTATAATAGCTTTTATTAGGGTCTACATGAATGGAATTTCAAATGAACACATCATTTCGGTTACTTGGGCAGTTAAGAAAAAGAGAGCACTTTTCTGATATTTGGCATGAAAAGCGCTTTCCTTTGTGTTTTATGACATATAGAGAGTTGTATTAGGAAAGGACATATTTTGAACAGAATAGTAACCAAGGGAGAATAGAGAATGGTGGTGTTGGTTTGAGAAAGTTCCTCTGAACATGGAGAAGAAAAGAAGTTGAGGTATATTCAGTTCAAGGGCAGTGGAGGGTGGCTAGATGCAAAAAACAGAACTGAGTAGCTACCCCTTTCCCAGTTGGGAATAAAAGGGAATTTCAGCAGGGGCTTCTTGTCCTGAAAACTACATTGGTTTAAATGTTTTAAAGGAGCAGGAACCCTGTCCTTTTTCACATTGATGCCCCCTTGATTGCTTGATTGAAATCATTTATCTATTCATTCTCAGTCCACCAATATTCCCTACTGAACAACAGATAAAAACATTTAAAACATGAGATACACTGGCTGCCAATATGCTTCTCAATTCAAGGTGCTTGTTGTTTTTACCTGCTGTCAAGTCAACTGTGGCTTATGATGACCCTATGAACAAGAGACCTTCAAGTCATGATATCATCAACAGCCCTGCTCAGGCCTTGCAGATTAAGGGCCATGGCTTCCTTGACTGTGTCTATCCCCCTGAAAAGCAGTCTTCCTCTTTTCCTGGATTAGTGGCTTGAAAATGTGCACACATCTTTGCTGTAAATACTGGCTGCATATATTAATCGCCAATAAATTCAATTTTATATCAATGGCTTAGATGCAACATATTCACCTTTGGATCAATTTCAGAGTGGTGGCCCTGCTCACGCCCTAAACCATTAACTGTTCCTGTTCCTGCACATTTCACCTGCTGCTATTCTACACTATACAAATATAGCATTAGGATTCCACTTTAACTGCCATGGCAACATCCTATGGAATTCTGCAATTTGCAGTTTGGTGAGGCACTAGAATGGTCACTGAGGGCCCATTCCCACTATTGTTTAAATCGGATAGTGTCAAATCATGATCTGATTCAAACCACCATGGTTCTCACTTGGGAATCGTTTTGGAATCAGTTCTCAAGGGGGGGGGGCATGGTTTTCCCCCATTCAACCCGTACCAAAAAGGAGCTGGGCTTTTCAGCTTATTTTTGGGCTGAATCGATTTATTTGACAATAAATCGATTCAGCCCAGTGGGATCCAAGGGCGGATATGAATCCACCCTGGCAGCTCCTCTATGCCTAACCATGCCTCCCTCCCTCCTTCTTTCCTCCTGCCTGAGGGCCCTGGCAGTGATGATGGTGGCGACGGAGAAGGCTGCCAGCCGGGGCTTGTTGGACGTGCCTCTGTCCGGCATGCCTTAGTCCTCCAGTAACATCCAGGATGGAGGCATGTCCAAAGTCCCCCGGCTGGCAGCCTTCCCTGCCACTGCTGTCACCACAGCCACTGCTGTCCTTCAAGCTGCCGGAGCCTCCCTGAGCTTGGGATTCTGGGAGGCCCCAGCAGCCTGGAGGAGAGCAGTGGTGGCGGTGGCAGCAGCGGTGGGGAAGACTGCCGGCTGGGGGGACTTTGGACATGCCTCCGTCCTGGACGTCACTGGAAGACTAAGGCACACTGGACTGAGGCACGTCCAATGAGCCCCGGCCGACAGCTTTCGCCACCGATAACATTGCCACTGCCGGGGCTCCCAGGCAGGCGGTAAGGAGGAGGGGAGGAGGAGGAGAAAGAAGAGGAGAGAAAGGAGGGAAAGAAGGGAGGGAGGGAGGGAGGGAGGGAGGCATGGCAGGAGAGACTGGGGAAGCTTCTCCTGCCATGTCAAAAAGAAGCCTATCAAAACAGGCATTTTGATTCCTGAAAGGAATCCTGAAACTGGCACAAACATAGTGGAAACCACTGTGTTTGCTGAACTGGTTTCAGGATTTGGTTCAGGAACCAAATCTACAGGTAAGTGGGAATGGGCTCTGAGAATCCTATATAACCCTCCCTAAATTGCAAACCCTGTTATCATGATGCTATAATTATGGAGTGTGAAAGAGTACCAATCATTTATAAAACTTTGTTTAAAAGAACTAGTACCTGACTTGCTTTGTCCCTCCTTACCTCCTTCCTCCAAATTCATTTTCCTTTTGTGCTCTTCTTTTCTAATTGTAAGCCTGAATACAGAGACTCTTTGCTGGCTGATTATTGCAAGCTGCTTGGTGGAGCCTTTTTTGGGTTTTGTTTTGTTTTGTTTTTTGGCTCAGTAAAAAAATGCCTGATTTGGCCCCACAGACACAAAATAAGATGCTCCAGGACAAGGAGACAAATGTGGGAGCACACTCCCTCCTTGCACCTGTGCAATATCCATGGTAGCAGTGCTACAAATACTCCATGTCTCCTTCCTGTCCTCACCCACTGTAGCCCTTTTGTACAAATGGTAGGAGTTGCCTAATGTTTCAGCAGAGTCCCTCCATCTGTTTTGCTAAATGTCACACCTTCTGCATTGATCTCCTAGAACAGTCATTCATTCTGAGCATTTTTTATTATTATTCCAAGGAACAGGTTGGCTTTTCTTGCTTCTTCTCAAACTCTCTCCTTCGCACCCTCCCCCCCCCCCCCCCCCCCCCTCCCCCCCCTCCCTTTTATTAACATGTTCCCACTGTTACTAACCATAAAGGGTTTCTCAAGGAACCAATTTTACTACATTTGTTTGGAAGTTATATGGATCTTCGGAATGGAAATTGAGAGTACAAAAATAGATTTGGTTGATTTATGAGACATCTCTGTTTTCAATTCACCATCAGTATGTGCAGACACGATGCAGTCAAGAAATGAAGCATCTGGTTCCCCCACGTTTCATTTATGAACTTTAGCACCAGATGTAAATCATTCATAAAAATCCCAAAGTGTTGGAAGGGCCTCTTCCTTCATTTTAACAAACACAGACTGCGAGTACTGTACCTAAGACTTCACATCATTTGTTACAAACGATAGGATCTGAATTTTAAAACACTTGCAGAAATAAATTTCCAAGGGAATGGGAGGAGAGTAGGGAGGCGGAGGGGAAAGGGAAGGGGATGCAGGTGATTCTTGCAATCTTTGTGGCTGTCAGCGAATTTTCTTTGGAAACAAAAGCTGTCACTTGAGTTTATTCAAAGCAAACTTAACAAGCAAGGCAGGGTTTTTCACAGGAGAGCAAACCTGTTTGGCTTTAGTCTTCCTCATAAACTAATATCCACATCAGTAAATAGTAAGAATTGCTTCGACCTCACATCTTCTTTCCTTCAACTCACATACTCATTTTCCTTCCCATCCATCCATCACCTTTTTCGCCTCCTTACAATCCTTTTTTGAAACTTCCTTTTTCATGCCATCCCACCTACTTCTTCTCATCCTTCATAATCCTGTATTCCCCTCTTCTTTTGGATGGATTGCCCCTCGTCTCTTTTAGCCGAAGTGGTTAAGGATGATGAACCTCCAGATCAAAGCATTAGGTTGTAATCTCTACGAGATAAAGAAAAATAGCTCCTCCTTTCATGTCAAAAGTGCCTTATGTAATACCATGTCATAGTACGTTATGAATAAGAAAAGGAATTTCTTCTGATTGCAAATGTAGTATTTCCTGTTTAGCCAAGAATGTTAGGATGAGAACTAACAAATCATGTTAAATAGATTTCCATAGCAGTAGCCAAGCTGATTTATTTATTTATTTTAAAAATATTTCAATCCCATTGTTTATCAGGCTGGTATACAATATAATTTAAACAAATTGAAAAGCTACAACACTTTAAAGCCATTTATATGTGTGCTGTATATACTCATGTATAAGTCTAGAAATTTTAGTCATAAAATTGACCCCCCAAAATCTGGGTTGACTCATCCATGGAGCAATGTAAGTACAGTATTTTTACTCTTATTTTTTAAAATGAAACTATCCCCTTCTTTGAGTAGAGTGGTGAAAGGTAAGAGTTTAGTCTATCCCATGGGCACCTAAAAGAAGTGTCACCCCCCCCCCCTTGATACAATGCTGCAGCACCACAAGCTTTTTGAATGCCTAGGTGGGAAAATGGTGGCGGTCACAACTTTGTTCCCCTCGAAGGTGCACTGAGAGAAATCAGGCCTTGATTTGATTTGAATAACCCGTTTGTGTATGTTTGTCAGATTTTTGGGGTTAAAATCAGGCAAATTTATCACATTAGACTTAAAGGCCTATACAGTATTCATCTAACTGAGGCACGTTCCAGACGGGCGTTTGGCCCGCCCCCAGTACGTACTAGGGGTTGGCCAAGGATGCAGCGTCCAATCAGGCCTCACCCCTAGTACGTACTGGGTACGTCAAAAAGGCACGCCCTATACACATGGGCGCCACCATTTTGACGTGGCAGATGCTTAGCATCCACACGTTGCGGCGCAGTTATGACACCGCAAGTGCACCATTGGCGCCTTGCGGCATCATAACCGCACCGCAAAAAGAACCTGCTTTTTGCGGGTTCTTTTTGCTGCGCTGGGGAATCGTGCGGTTTGTCTGCTGCGGCTTCCTGGCGCAGCAAACACGGGCACCGGCAGTAAAGCACCACAGTCATCATTTTCTTTGCTTTTCCTTTTTATCTTTTTTGCCAAGTTTGAATTTTCTTAGCCCCACCTGTACCTGGTAGCCTCCCCAAATCACATTGAACACAGCCATGGTTTATAGTAGTTCCTTCCTCATCCATATAGCCTTTAGGATAAGCACAAACAGTTATGTATACCAGAAATTTATAAGTTCTTTGACATCATTTTCCTTTGCTTCTCTTTTACATCCTTTGTTATAAGCTCCTAGGTTTTACCCTCGACTTATCCACTGGTCATATCAAAATCCATAATTTGGGCCCCAAAACCTGCCGTCAGTTTACAAACGAGGTCGACTTATTGTTAAGTACATGGAGTACTTTGAAATAAATTAGACCAAAGGCTTTAACAAAAAGCCACGTCTTCGTTTGGCAAACAAAAATAATAATAATGATGTTGGTGCCAGTCAGACCTCCAAGGCACAATCAAGGTGCCACGACTGAGACACCCCACAGGGTTCTGTCATGACTGTTTGTCACACTGTGGTTGACTGGTTGGAAGTGGCTGATCACATCATGCTTTAGTGCCCTATTCATGAGCACTGCAAACCTTCTTTAGTTAGTGAGGCTGCCTAGGTTTTATGGTGGGTTTTAGAGGGCATTTATAATCATGGGAATGATGCCACAATCGTAAATACAAATAGCAAAATTTACAAGGAGATAAGTCTAGTTTACAACATCTTAAATACTGAACAGGATTACAGCCACTGTTCTAAAAGATATTATCAAAGAGAAGCCTTGAGTGTTTTAACTAATTTTTAGATATTTATTTTGTGTTTTTAAACTGAGTTGTTGTTGTTGTTGTTGTTGTTATTTTACCTGTTATGCATCCTTTCAGGGGCTCTGGTAAGTTGAGAGAGTGATGGTTAAATGCTGACAGATAAATGATGAATTGATTAATTAACTAATTAACTAATTATATGATGTCTGAACCAGTAAAAATTAATATTGCCTACCTGTGAAATTCCCTATCGTTTTGTAGGGGTGAGAGCTGAACAGTCAAGAAAGTGGACAGAAAGAAAATAAATTCATTTGAGATGTGATGCTGGAGAAGAGTTATGTGGACAAAAAGACAAATAAATTGGTCCTAGAACATATCAGGTCTGAATTCTCCCTAGAAGTCAAGGCCTGAAACAGATGGGCCAAAAGGACCACTGCAGGATCATATTAGCATTATTCGTGCCAGAGCCACAGCAATCTCATGCACTCAGACCCAAACCAGGCTGTGAGAAGAAGCAGGTTCTTTCCCCTCCTTTTTGGCCCTTTTCTTCGTTGAAAACATGGCATTGGCTCAGTTTCCAGCAATGTTCGGGGTATGCATCATCTAAATGCTATCCCCCTGAATGTGGACAGAAACTGCATGATGACTAAAATGAGGCTATCATACTTCAGCCACATCATAGGAAGGAATGATTCACTAGTAAAGATAATAACACTTGGTAAAGTGGATGACAGTTGGAAAAGAGGAATGCCACACTACAGGTGGTTAGATTAAATCAAGGAGGCTGTGGCCCTATATCAGCAGGACCTGAGCAGAGCTGCTGAGGGTAGGGTGTCTTGGATATGTCTCATTCATAGGGTTGCCACGTGTTGAGGTCAACTTGAAGGCAGCTAACAACAACAAATCTCTGACATACAGGACTGTGAAAACCTTGCTAGACTGAATATGAACATTGAACAGGAAACATGTTTTGCCCTTGCGTGTTGCAAAAGAAGCAGAAAGCAGTTTGTACAATGAACTTACTCTGGAACTAAAACAAGAAATGGAAGGACATCGTTTAACACTAAGCATTCTGTACTGTGTCCACTTCATTTTTGATTAAAGTAATTGTGTGAAATGAAACTAAAGAAGAGGGACAGAGAGAGCAATCCATGTTAACATGATGACCCTAGGAATATAGCATTTTCCTTCCATTTGGAATCTTTATGTCTAACAATCTGATATTATAAATTGGCACTTATTAATGGATTAAAATTTTCTTTCCTTTCTCTTGAAGTTATATAGAAAAGGTCATGGAAAATGTGTAACTTTGTCATTCATTTTGTAACATTCTGGTACCATATCACTCTTCACAAAATATTTTCTCCATTTAAGATTTTGAAATGTTACTAAAATATCTTGTATTCTCTACTAATTTGGAATTCATACAGTACACTGAATCAGAAAATATACTGCCCAATTCTGCTCCCACTATTCATGGAATTAAATCATCTAGTTCAGATAAAACTACCCTTCAACTATTTCTTTAATTCTTATAAGCTTAATTTGATTCCTTCTGCTTCTTTTATCCATTTATTCTTAACTGTCCATTCTGTCAATATTCATTAGATTAGCTCCCAAATTAGCTTCAGCCATCATCTTTTTAGTCTGTAGATTACTAACTTCATCTTTCATTTTATTTGTTCCTTATTAACTGATTGCAGAGTCTATAAAATACCCACTAACTGAGCCGTATAACTATCAATCAGTCTACTATCAATCCCTTCTTCAGTTTTCTATTTTTCACCCATTTAATCCTTGTCCAACTAGCTTTGACATAATATATCAAAAGTTTCAGCCTTTGTTCCACTTGTTAGACCAAGTAAAGAAGACCCATTGAATTAACAGAATGGACATAATTGTTGACTACTCAAGGCGTATGGTCCTTCTCAACTATATAAATCTATAAAGATGCTGCTTGTATCAGCTGGATACTTTAGCATGGAAGAATACATTCAGCTACATGATAGCTTCAGCTGTATGAATGTGCTCTACCTGTTGCAAAGAGCGAATAAAGCTGGGACTTAGGTTCACCACTCTAGATTGACAGCTGTCCAGATCCAAGATAGTGGTGAAATCTGGTCTTAAGCCAGCATTGACATTTTTATGACTTTTTTTTCAGCTGTTAAGGGTATACATTTGAATAGATGAAATTTCCTAGGGTTTTATGTTAAACAAGAAGTTTTATTAATTTGGAAGTTTTAGGTTGTTTTAAATATCTGTGAATTTGTATGCTTGCTGCCTTGATTTTCTCCTCTCAGAAAGAAACACTGGCTGTACAGTTTAAAATAATAAATAATAGTACATAGTAGTGACCTAGTACCACGACTCCACTGATTTTGTATTCCTGCATGGTGTGGGATTGGATTAGGTGGCCCTTGTGGTCTCTTCCAACTCTATGATTCTCTGAGTCTACCTATGCTGTACTATGATACAAGATGTTTTGAATGTTATCTCATGTATTATCTCAGAAAGCTTTTTAACATCCCCTCAAGGAAGATCATGATATTTCCACATGGTACACCAGAGACTGAAGCCAAAAGATAATGGCTTTTTCATGGCTGATGAGAATTTGAACTGTTGACCTCAAAGTTCACCCTTTTTCAGAGCAATCTTGCACATGACGTGACTTGGGTCCAGGATATTTGAAGGACAGTATCTGTCTTTATGCACCCATTAGAGCACTAGATCATCTGGAGAGACCCTTCTCTCTGTCTCACCACCCTCTCAGGCTCATTTGGTTGGAACAAGAGTGAAGGCCTTCTCAGGAGCTGCTCCCAGGCTCTGGAACCCACTCCTTACAGAAGCCAGGATCACCCTATTGTTGGTCTCCTTTCAGGGGCAGGTAAAAATGTGTTTGTGCCATTATGCTTTTTCAGACCAGTGAAGGTTGGACTTTTAAATGCTGTGCAATTCAGATGTCATGATCTGTATATTGTTTTTAATACACTTAAATATTTTTAATGTGAAATATTTCAACTTTTTGAAATTATTTAATTGTATTTTGAATTTTATACTTTGTACTGCTTTTGTTTTGTTTTTAATTTGTACTGTTTTAAATTGGTTGTAAACACCTTGAATCCCTATATTGGTAGAAAGGTCATATTATTATTATTATTATTATTATTATTATTATTATTATTATTATTATTA
>NC_056522.1:356726732-356766358 GCF_019175285.1 Sceloporus undulatus | reverse complement strand
ATCATAACGAGGAAGATGATAATAACAACTCATTACTGTATAACTAAGCTACTGATCCCATTAGTATGTATTCCCACATAGATATGTATAGGATTGCTATATTAGACTTTGCTTTAGATAAGCGCTAACCCACATGTACACATGTACAGAAAAGAAGCAGATGCATAAGGTCTTTTCTTTCATATTTCTAAAACATGTATAACTTTGAAATATAATGTCACTATTTAGCATGGGGCCAATAAAGTCAGTGGTAGGAGGTAAGCATTGTATACAATAGGTTACAGACTCAGACCTTGGCATTACAAGATAAAGTTGAGGAAAGCCTTGTCTGAAATCTCAGAAAATCACTGCCTGTCAGTGTAGATAGTTCTAAATGTGGAGATAAAGGTTGTTGTTGTTAACTGCCCTCAAGTAGACTTATGACTTTGTTGACTTTGACTTATGACAGCCCTATTAATGAAAGTCCTCCAAGTCACTTAAAGATTACTCACTAATTCATTTGTCTTCAATGAGAAACAGTGAATTATTCAAAGCATTTGTATTTTGAGACTATTTTGCAAAAAAATATTTTTTTAATCTACAAATGATTTTCACCCCAGAAAAATCCCAAAGTGTAAAAAACAGTCAAAGAATGCATGAAGACTCTCATTATCTAATGCCTTATAGAGGAAAACTTTGAAACGTAATTGTTTTTACAGGCAAGAATGAAATAAGCCCTAGTGCTGAGCTGAATGGACTAAGGACCTCTTCAGATTATGTAAATGTGTCAAAGGTTTGTGGTATTTGTTTGTGTAGGGGTTTTTTGGGGAGGCAGGGGGGCATCAAGTATCCAAACAATTCAGAGACATAGCTTCATAATTGTTCATACAGCTGCATCTTGACAAAATGCAGTCTTGGGACTAATAAGTCTAATTTTGTTCCCCCCTCCTGTATGATTTTTAGCACATTTGCCTGATGATGGATCCAATGGAGCTTTGAAAGCTTGCAATGTGTATTTTGTGCATTTTGATTGGTCCAATAAAGGCATATACTTTAATGCCAGAACTGGAGTGAAGAGGCTTTTTGCACAATAATAGCTGTGCTATAATAGTGAGACTGAGAACTCATTGATGGTTTTTGCTCATCAGTGAAAAAAGTGCACTGCAGTAACAGGGTGGCAGCAGGACAGAATGATGCCATATGATAACTACTAGCCAAAGACACTTTTATCCTGTTACAATTCTGCATTTTAGTCCTTCATCTAAAATCCTGTGCATCTAATGCTTAACTACTATTGTCAGTAGGCTAAGGATATATAAGTGGACAACAGGGTCTGCTCTGTAGTTTTAAGGCGTACAAGGATCTTACACCTTCAGATCTGCCTGAAAATATCAACACACTTCCTAGGAACTTCCAAGGATCACTGAAATTTTTCATAGGACTTGTCACTGAATTTTACTCTCTTTATCTTCATTTTCACTGATAACTCAGATGTATATAGAGAGATGTAAAGGAAAGGTATAAAAAGTATCAGAAGGCAGGACTCAAGAAAATGATGGATGTTGGACCTGCCATTTGAGGAACACAGCCAATTATTTGATTCCTCTTTCCACCATGTTATAAGGTGCAAGCAGTTCTACTACAAGATCTGTATACTTAACTGAAATATTCAGTCACTGCCCCACAGCACTTATGTGGTTCTCCCCAAACCACATAGGTTGCTTCCTCTATGATCCATAACACAACTGCCAATTCATATCATCTGTCCACACAGACACCTGAATTAGGGTTTTTTTTCCTTTTTAGATAAAAAAAACACTACCTAATTCACCTATGATCCATTCCATTCCCTGGGCAAAATGTTTGCCAACTCTGTCCCTCTTGAAGATATTTCTATTTGGCTTGCATTATCAATTGATAAATGGGTTATGACACACTATTTACCTCAATCTGCAACTCGAGGGAGCTCACCTTCTCACATCTGCCACCCACTTGGATTCCCACTAAATAAATCATAATCAAAGGGCAGGAAAAAAGAAGTCTGGAAATGAGAGGTAGAAAGACACTCAGGAATTGGATTGCTCCAATGAATGCACTGGCTGATGATTTCCTCCTTCAATAAACTGAACAATGATTGCACTTGTTTGCCATTGTCTGCCTTCCCAACCTGGTACCCTTAGAGTGGATGTTGGATTACAATTCCCATCATCCCTGCCAGCATAACCAATCTCTAAAACAAGGGTGAGCAGCTGGGAAAGGGAAGAGGGCTGCATTAGCCCCCCAGAAGACTTTTGTAGCCCATATCATCTGTCACACCTTAGTTGTGTTAGTCTGGAAAACCAGTATGTATCACCTTTGAGACTAACTGAAAGAGAGAAGTTGGTATCATGTGTTTTCATAGACTTAAATCTACGTCCTCATATTGCTCTTTCTAAGGGGTGCAACTAACCATTCTGACTATGATACCACTCTGTTTAGGCCACAGAACACCCACCACCACCGCCACCACCAATGGAAGTGAATACATGTTCATTTCCAGTTTTGAAAACAGTTTGCTGTTCTGAACAGAAAGGTAATAACCTAAACCAAAAACCAAAACAGTATTACCAAAAGAAAGGTCTAGGGGAATTTTTTTTTAAAAAAAATAGTGTGTTCACAAAGTAAAACATAAAAATAACAGGTCCTCTCAGTCTGCTGCCTCACTGCAGAAATAAAGCAGTTTGGGACTACTTTAACTTCCATAGCTGAATGCTATGGAATCCTGGGATTTGTAGAGGGATGGGGCACCTCTCTGGCAGGGAAGGCAAAATATCTCTCAAAGCTGTATATCCCAGAATTCCATAGCATTGAGCCATGGTAGATAAAATGATCTGAAACTGCTTTATTTCTGTAGTGTGGCAGAAATCTCAGTCTAAGGAGATTTTCACATGGCCCAAAGTGGTGGGAGAATAGTGGGATGCTCCTGTCACTATTGCGCAATTGTGTGAAGATTATCATACAATGCCACCATGACAGCATCATTATCATGCAAATAAAGAGTACAGTAATTCTAGTGCACTTTTCACTCATGGCACTCATGCTAGAATTCCTCTTTATTTGTGGTGACATTGTGTGATGTCATCTGATAATCTTTGCGCAATTGCGCAACAGTGATGGGAGCATTCTGCTATGCTCCTGTCACGTTTGGCAGTGTGTAAATGTCCTAACATACCGTCTTATCCTTCTCCCTGGGCACACTATTTTTCTAGGGATAGTTTTATATGTAGAGGAACATCCAAATGTACTTGAAATGATTCTGCACAGGGGGAAATAACAACAGTAGAATCCTGTATGTTTTTTATTTAACTTAAGCATAAATCCCATAGAGTCCAGTGGGGTTTACTCCTAAGTATGTGAGTATTAGAGCCAGCATAGTATAGTGGTTTTAATATTGGATTAGGACTTTGGGAGATGCGTGTCTGAAACTCTTCTCAGCCATGGAAACAAACAGAATGATCCTGGCCAAGCCACCTCCTCTTAGCCTTACAGGGAGGCAATGGCAAATTTTCTCTGAAGAAATCTTGCCAAGAAAACCATATGATAGTCTTCCCTTAGGGTCATCATAAGTCAGAAATGACTTAAAAGAACACAGTAAGTGAGTACATATTTAATTCTTAAACTCTAAATTGTATTGTTCCCCACCAGGTCCAAAATGAAGGTATACCAACTCCCACATTTCTCCTATGCATTTGTTTTGATTAATATTCTTTTCTGCATCACAATACATCACTTTGAAAGCAAAAAGAACATAAAGAAATATGAGATTCCATGCCAATGTAGCAGTAGCCAGCATGGCATAAAACTTTCTAATAAATGAGATTTGTTAAGGATAAAAGCACAGTAATTGTCTTTTTAGGGGAAAGGTCATTTGTACTTGGAAAAAAGGTTAATAGAACAATATTAATAGCTTTGCATTGGGCTAAAGGAAGGGATGTAGGTTTTGTACAAATGAAAAGCAAGAATGAAGATCCTGTCCATTACCAAAAGTTAGGTCAAGATTCAAAAAGGTCATCTTCATCCCTAGTGTGCCCAGAAATGACAAATTAGAAAGAATATGAAGTGTTATCAAGGTTTTTCATTCAATTACTTTAACTGAAAACGGCAGGAAAGAAGCAATTTAAAAAATCTGACAGTCACAGCCATTGGCCAAGCCTTGTGAACTTGGATTTGTCCTCTCTGATTTGTCTGTGTTTGTTTTATTTGTTTGTTTGTTTATTATAAGAGAAAAAGTTGGCATGACACACTGTCATCAGGCTGTAACCCAGAGCGACATCAGCTGTTTTTGCATGCTTGAGGCTTGTGGATTTTTTTTTTTAAATTCACCCGGAGATTTCAAAGTAGCCATCATGGCCCCAAACAGACAGGCCAAAATAAAACTGCTTCAGGTCACTTTGGAGGTATGCTGTTTAAATGACACACGCATCTTAAGATTCCAGAAGTTGCGCCAAAGCTATGCTCCAATCCTTAGGATTGGAGCGTGGCTTTGGCATGGCTTCTGGCCTTTTAGGACACATGCAGCGTTTAAATAGCATACCTCCAAAGTGACCCAAAGCAGCTTTATTTTGGCCTGTCTGTTTGGGGCCATGATGGCTACTTTGAAATCTCCGGGTGAATTAAAAAAAAAATCCACAGAAGAATACTGCAGCTTGTGGGACAAAACACATAACCTTATAACTATAAAAATAAATAGTAAACAGAAATTGCTAGTAAAAGCTGTCCCCAAAACACCAGTCAACAATGCATAGTCGTACCGCTGTGCTTCAAAGCATTGCATCACCTGCCACTACTTAAGCAGACTGTCACTTTTAAGAGCACAGTGACTGACAGATAGGCTGTATTAAAGTACACATCACCTACAGGACCTGGAATCACATTTATGGGATTGAATGTAGGCATGCAGGATGTCATATGTACAGTCACCCTAAAGTGAACTTATCACAGGGTTTTCTTGAAAGAATTTATTCAGAAAGGATTTGCCATTGTCTTTCTCTGATGCTGAGAAAGTGTGACTTCCCTAAGGTCACCTAGTGGGTTTGAACCCTGGTCTCCAGAGTCATAGTGCAATGCTCAAACCACTAGACCATGTTGGCTCTCACACCAAACACTAGCTCCCTATGTTTCTGATTATGGATAGACATTTCTTCCCTAGTCTGTAATTACTCCACATTAGTTCCTAAAAGCACAGTGCTCCTGTGTATATAAGACTGGCTGGTTAAACAACCTCATTATTATCTAAAGCAAAACTCTTAATGGAGAAAGGTGCCAGAAGAAGCACATTCCAAATCGTTTAAGCTGATCACTCTGTTTTTCAGAATTGGGAAAGATTAGAAGAGCTGTGTGCAACTCCAAGCACTTCTACATTGTCAAAAAAGATTTGCAATGTTACCAACGCAGGTTTTGAAAATGAGCAAATTTCATCAAGGGGTTTAGCTTGACAAAGGTGTTTCTCACACACGCACCCTCCTTTCCATATATAAATATACTGAAGTATTTAAATTGCTTGTAAATGTAAAGCTACCCATGCACTGACACTTCGAAAGTATAATGTGCAATCAGACATCATTTTTTCCCCTGATAGGATTTTTCATGTTGTCTTATAATGTAGTAAATTGAGACGCTCAGAAGCTGAACTGCTAGTGGATTTGTAATTTTAACCATATATATATATAATATATATATTCTTTAATTTCCAGAATGTAATTCTGCCCCCAGCTGGTTAAAATATCGCTGACATGGGAGACAGAAAGTAAGAGAATGTTGAACCTATGAACTCTCCTGTCTCCTAAGATGATGACTCCAATTTGCATCTAAAGTGTTGGCAATTCTGGGGATCAGTGCAGGTGCTGCAAACAGATTTGAAAGTTTTTTTAATAGATGTACAGACTGCTCCCTCTTTATTAAAGTGCTCATAACAAGTGGTAGAAGCTTTTTAAAAAAATAGCTCATACTGATTATAGCTATAGTACATTATAAGTAATGTGCTAGTGATGGCTGGGCTGCAGGAAATATTACACCTGTATTCCTTTCATATTAAATGGGAAATTAATAAAGAGTCCAAAGACTCAAATATGCCCCAGAGTTGTAATCCAAAAATAAGAGGGTTGTGTGCTCTTGTAAGACTAATGCCACCCTTGTGCTCAGCTTCTTGAGCCTTCTTTTTAAATATGGATTCAGTTTTTCTGACGAGGTTTTATCCATTTGGTTAGATTTATTGTTTGCTTCCATTAAAAAAAAATGGGAAAGGAGACAGAATTATTATTTTTTAATTTCTTCATGCTTTCCAAAAAAGAAGTCACCTTAACAATTTTAAGACAGGGTAAGAAACTACATGGGAGTCAGGCTCCAACTGCTCCCCTCTGCCTCATCACACAGGCTGTAACCCCCAACAATGACACCAAATAACTGTGTGTGGGGGGGGAAACAGACGGCCCTGAAGCTGCCCCTTCCGAAGACAGATTGGGGCTGTGGTAAACACACAGCATGGTCCCAATTCACCTTGAAGCCAGCCAAAAAAGGAGCAGCAAAGATACGCTTCTTTTTCCGCCAGCAAAAAGCTAGTTTTTCCCATCTCGCCATGACTTGAAGCCATATAAACAGCACACCGCCGGAGCATCTTGAAGCCACCCACTTCTGGGAGGCTACTCAGCTTCCCAGCGGCTTCAGGGCATCATCAGAACATGCGGCATGTAAATGCTGTGCTCTGATGACGCCCTAAAGGCGTCTTTTCTCTATTAGACATCCTCTTATTGCGTTCCCAGCACAGATACACAAAATATTAATTGAACTTATATACTCCCTTACAATCATTTCAATCTTCTACTGTAGTAAGTGAAAAATAAAACTTTTTATAATAAATAAATAATAAAATATTTATTTATATCCCACCTTTCCCTTTTGAGGATCTAGGCAGGTAACAACAGTCCCATATAAAATTCAAAAACAATGGTGACATAATTCCAATCCCCTCCCTCCTCCTGCTAAAATACAAGTAACACATCGCATTATAATGACAGTAACAGTATCACATATTACACCTAGTTGCGTAGGAAATGCAACTAAAATTAGGAGCATGGGAAAATATTTACCAGAGTGATTGTTGGGAGAGGCAATCAGTAGCTGAGTAGTTCAGATTTTCATTTGGGAGGTTAGTCTGGGAAAGCCCACCGGAAAAGATCCGTCTTTATTGCCTTTTTAAAGGCCTCTAGAAATGTAATTTGATGGATCTCCTCCAGCAGATTGTTCCATATTTTTGGAGCGGCAGCTGAAAAGGTCCTCTGGGAGGTCGCCATGAGCCTGGCTTTCTTTGGCTGTAGTAGGTTCTTCCCAGAGGACCTGAGTGTGTGGGAAGGATTGTGTGCAGGAAGGATTTGTTAGGTTTATGTGTCAAAGAGTTATTTTTCCCATTATAGTTTTACTCTTCGCATATCCAATATCTCCTCTCCACTTCATTTCCTAAAAATGAAGTCATATTAAGTAAATAAAGCTCTGGAACCAATGGAAATTGTACTTTAAATATTTTCTGCATGGTTTTATGTATTTCATGCCAGAAATGTTTTATTTTTGAGCAGGACCACCATGCGTGGTGATAAGTCCCTCTTTCTTTTTGGCATTTCCAACATTTGTTTTCACTTAATTTGTATATCCTTGCTATTTGTACAGGTGTATAGTACCATCTGCTTATTATCTTTAAATGGTTTTCTTTAAGGTCTTTGGCGATCGTGACTTTGTTTGTTTTCTTCCATTCTTTTTCCCAATTTTTCATTGTTATAGGATGTCCTATCTCCTGCACCCATTTTATCATATATTCAGTGTCCATTTCCACTGTTCCAGCCCTATATCTTAATTGGAAGCTTTTCTATAATGGTTACAGAAAGTCATGTTGCATCACATCCTGTCACAATTTCAATAAGAAATCCAGTGAAAACAAATATATATTTTTGATGCTGAGAGGTTCTGTATAGGACTGAGGCTGTTTTTGCATGTTTTGGGAGCTTTCTGTAAAGTTTTTAGATTATAAAATCTGAAGGTCATACTATTTTAAAAAATATTGGAGGGGTTGGGGGTCCTTGGAGGATTGGTGGGAAGTTTCAAGGTATGCAAAAGTAGGGTTCTAGAGCCACATACAAACTATAGGCCATGCTTTCCCCACCTGTATTAAAGTGAGTAGGGCAACAACACATGAGTTTTGAAGTTGTATTGGGCAGAATCTAGTTGGGATGTTGTTGTTGCTGTTGTCGTGCAGGATAAGATGTGTGCGATAATCTCCATAGACAAAAACTGAATCACCTATGCAGAAGAGAGAAAAAGATGAACAGATTAAGAGTAACTTTGAAGTTTTCGGAGGTAGAAGGATTGGGAGGGGGGGGACTTACCGGAAGACTTACTCTCAACAGCTGAATAATAACTCTTTGACATATAAACCTTACAAAATGTTAATCTGGAATATATATGTAAAGAATATTCACAATTATTTGTCCCTGAGTTAAAAAAAAAACCTAGTTCCCGGCATCTGGGAAACCCTATTGGGAAGAATATTGGACCAGTGAGAATTTTGCACAATTGCCTTCAGCAGTTCAGTGTCTCAAAGCATTGCACAAGGATTATTCTGTGCATAATAATTTGCACACAGAGACCTATAACGTTGTTTTCTTCACAGAAAATTGGTTTCTTGTGCTGGGAACATGTTTTATGCACAAAAAGACCCACAAAAATTTTGTGCAAGAAAGCATATGTTTGTTTTCTTAAAACAAACATTCAGCATTCTCCTCATCTTTGAATGCCCCAAAGTGTTGTGAGGGAATTATTCTGCAGAGAAAACACTGCCGGACATTCAAAGATGAGGCAAATGCTGAATATTCATTTCCCCCCACAATGTGAAGAAACATACTTGTTCCTGTATGTGAGGATTAAACAGTCAAAGATTTATATCCTTAATTTGGAAGGAGAAAAAAAATGGAATGAAATGGAGTTAACTATACAAGAGGCCCTGTCACATCTCATAGTTATAACACTAGGATGTTTATCACACTATGCTCTTAAAGAGGTACTATTCCAGTGTGACTCCTCTAGCAGCCTCCTGTTGCATGCTGGGATTGGCAGTTTTAAGGAGCTGAACTTCTCTGCCTGAGAATTCTAAATACCCCTCCTTAAAACTGCCAATCCCAGCATGCAACAGGAGGCAGCTAGAGGAGTCACACTGGAATAGTACCTCTTTAAGAGCATAGTGTGATAAACATCTAGGATTTCACATTAATTCCCATGGTAACCTGCTATGGAACCCTGGGCTTTGAAGTTTAGGGAAAGGTACTTAGAATTCTCAACCACAGAGCTCTAGTACCTCCCTAAACTACAAATTTCAAGATTCCATAGGAAGCTGCCATAGGAGTTAAACACTGAATCCAAGTGTCGTCTAGTGTGGAAGGTCATAAGGAAATGGGAGGAAAAGATACATAGGGATAAATGTGTTGGCAGAATATTCTCAGCTTCATGTCTATCCATACTGTGAAGCTATGGAAAAGAAGAGAGTAGGGCAAGTCGAAGGCTTTCATGGCTGACATCCACAGTTTTTTTGGGGGGGGGGGGGGGGGGTTCGGGCTATGTGGCCATGTTCTAGAAGAGTTTCTTCCTGTCATTTCATCAGCATCTGTGGCTGGCATCTTCAGCCCAAAAAACCCACAAAAAACTATAGAGTAGGGCAAGTTTAGAAATCATCACCTGCTACAGCTCGATTGTATTCCCTTCGGATACTGATTGTACTGTGAAAAAAGAACTTACAGAGAACAGGCAAAGATCTCACCAGAGCTTGATCCAGCAAGATTGCTCCTCCACTGCAGAAGAGCCATCCATCACCCATTGTCCTATGGGAAGACAACAACAATCAACACAGGCAAAGATGCAAGCACTCATTCTCATGCTCAGTGGAATATCTCCTTCCCAGTTCTATCATCACACTGCTGATCCTGATTATTTGCTATATGTTGGCCCGGTACATGCCTGCTTCTTCTGTCCAGGCTGGTGGCTGTGTGTTTTCCTCCACAAGGAAGCTGCAGCCGCCAAACAGCACGGCTTCCCAGTGGAGTAAAAAGGACCCACAGCGGCATAATAAGTGCACCACTGGCGCACTGTGGTGCACTGGTTATGCAAGTGCCACATGGCACCATGTAGATGTCGTGCGGCGTTTGCGTAACAATGGCAGTGCCCATGTATACAGTGCGACGCCATTGTAACGCACTTGTTGTGTGCTAGGGTTGAGAGGCGTGTTGGTGGAGCACCCCGAGACAACCCTAGTACGTGACGAGGGCACCACAAAGGGCCAGTCTGTACCGGCCTGTTGATATTGTTTGTTATGGAGCTTTCTAAATAATGTATTCTGTTGTGACTTGTAGCTGTTTTGGATTGGAAGGATAAACAGAGAAATCAATGGTTTCAGAGGAGCTAGGATTGCCTTCCCTCCAGTGTTTTGGTCTGCAACCTTTTTCCTCATTAGTTATGAGGTTTCTGGGAGTTGAAACCCAAAACATCTGGAGGCCCCTGCTTTATTAAACTCCTTCAGTGTATCTTGGTTGTGCTAGATATTGTATGCTGGAATGGAGACAGAATCTATGCCTGACCTATGTCCATTGCCTCTTTGTGGGTGGCATACTTTGTGCTAAATTCTACAGTGTCACCATCATCATTCCCACATCAGGGCTTTTGTGATAATACATTTATGGCAACCTCAAAGGCAGAAGTTGGAAAAAATGGCTTTTAAAAAAAATTACTACTCCTAGTATCCTCTAGCCATCATAGCTAGGAGTTCTGTTCCACAAAAGTAGCTCTGCCAAGCTCTGCTCATAGCATATTCCATCAGTTCAGGGAAGCTTCAGTTCATGCTAGAACTCAAAATGATACCTTAAATACCTAATCAGTGTCAACTGGTAGCTTTCATGTCAGTAGAGTAGTGAATCTGCTTCATGTATTAGTCTGGACATTAAAAGAGCTATCAAAGGAGTTATCACAGATTCAGTGCCTTGGGCAGTTCCTTTAAAACTCGGAGAAAATTCAGTATAGGAATGTATTTCTTCACTAAGTTTCTTTTGTGAGAAAGCCTTCAAAAATCACACATATTTCATAGGCTATTCACAATTGAGGACTTACCACAAAATTCACATGTGGTTGTTTTGTGTAGAAAAAAGCATATTCTGCACAAGAAACGTCATTTTTTGTATGGAAAACATTATTTCAGTGAAGAAATATTAACTCCTGCACAGATGCCTGCAGCTTTGTAGGCAAATTAGCCATACATTAACTTTATGCAGAACAAATTTCCAGTTTTCCTGCTCAGAAAATAACATTTTGTGCATATAAATTAATATTTCTATGTTGAAATATTATTTTCCACACATAAAATGCTGATTCCTGCACAAAAACAATACTATTTTCAGAGCAAAAGCCCCACATGTGAATTTTGCACAGACCCAGTCCCAAACTGTGAAGATTTTCATCAGTCCCAGATTCTTCTCAGCAGGGTTTCTTGACCATTTTTTGAATATTTTAAAATTCAGTGTACCATTCCTACCCATGGGAGTTCTATTCTGGATCCCACCATGGATGGCAAAAATCATAGGATCTCAAGTCCTGTGGTATTCAATGGAGGCATGTATGCATGTGGCAGCTCTCCAAGGGCTGTGTGTTTACGCTGTCATTGAAATCACTGGGGCTTTCCATCCACAGATGCTTAAATCCACAGATGGTAAGCCCACAGTTGAGGCAGGCATGCTATATTCTTCCCATCCTGAATTCACTGTGCCACTGACAGTGGAGCCACTAACTGGCATTGTACCTAAGATTTGTATGCATATATCTAATGGAGTGTCATCTTCACAGCTGGTTGCCTCTCTCAAATGTTCGTGGCCCTTCCATTGCCCCAAAACAGATTTATTTCCTGAGATGTCAAACATGTACTTTCACCACAGCTTATTACCAAACTCCTACCACAAGTTCCAAGTCAAAATCCTGGGTTGTATTATTTGTGAGCAGAAAAAGAAAGACAGACTCTCCATCTTGTTGTCTTGAAGGTCCTATAGTTCCATAACAACAAAAATGCCTTTGTTCACACGACTGAAGTATGCACCAAGAATCAAAGAAGCAAGAAAAAAGGGGGGAATGTTCCAAGCTATTACTGTAACAATCCAATTACAATGCCTATCAAACTTAACTTCACAGGTTATAGCTCCTAATTGCCTGACAAAAATTGACACTTCAGTCGCAACAGCATAATATAATCAGAGTCCAAATTAAATTTGATCGTGGGCAGAAAACGATGCTATCATTCGGCGGCATGGAAACAGGAGATCAACTAGCATGATATCAAGGATCAGAAATGAAAATTATTCATTAATGGCAGTGGTTTTCTGATAATGGAAATGACACAGTTCAGACGGCTTCGTAAAAACACTATTAATTAAAAAGATGATAGACCTAACAAGGCATAGAAACTAGTGGAACCTTTTTTTTTCTGTGCTTGTTAAGGTGAAGGATGACAATGTTTAAGAACAGAAGTTTATGCACTTTTGTTAAAAGTATTCCGCTGATTCTGTAGCAAGTTTACTGGGTTCTTGCTTAGTGAAGCATCTTTCTCCAGGGTGCAATGTTTGAGGAACATAAAAAGTGTCGAAGCCATAATATGGCATTGTAATAAGCAAGAATAGTTTTGGCTATAAAAAAAGAAGGGTCCAATTCATAAAAGAAATACACAAGGGATTTTTGCATACTCCAAAGAAAGAAAGGGGGAAAGGAGTGCAGGGAAGAGAAAAAAAAAGCCTTTTATTTTCTCATGCAAGCAGCTGTCCTTTCATTTTACACTGGAGAAGCATAAAAGCAAGAGTGTGCTAAAGTAACAGTCAGCCAGCTTTATTCACAGAAACACTGAAACTTGGCTTGATCATGAGACAGGAAGACATGTGTTCAAAAAGAGTAGCCATGGAATCATTTTATTGGTCACATTCATACCCTTGATTTAGAAATGTAGGAAGCTGCCGAGTACCGATTCAGACAAGTGAGGTTGCCTCTGCACTGCAGAAATAATCTGGTTTGGCATCACTTTAACTGCCATGGCTCAGTGCTACGGAATTCTGGGATTTGTACACAACAAATCACAACTCTCAGAAATACATAGTATTGAGCCATGGCAGTTAAAGTGATGTCAAACTGGATTATTTCTGCATTGCGGACCTGTCTCAGTTCACCTAGCCAAGTTCAGTCAACTCTGATTAGCTGTTGCTTTTTCAGGTTTTAGGAAGTATTCCTTCACCACCCTTCTTGGAAATCCCTGGATTCCTTGGTGGGCCATCATTCCCACAGGCCTCTCCCTATATAATGCCCAATGCTAAGGAATTGTGGGAAAACATGAAGAGGACTAAAGGCTCTCCAGCCCTCCATTAATGTATGTTATAGGGCTTAAATTCATATCCTTCAGTAACTAGGTAGATTCTTTCATATCAAAGGTTTATGAAAATGGTACAAATTGTATATTGGAAGAATAACACGGGCCATTCCAGAAATTTCTACCAAGCAGAGATTGTGTTTTCTAGAATAAATTCAGGCCAGCACCATGTTTCTGGGGAAGGCCAAAACTGCTTGAAATTATATCTTAACTTGCTACAAATGAAAGGTCTCCCTTATTCCAATTAAGCAAACCAGTTGGATTCAATAGCATTCAGTATAATTCAATTGAAAGCCAAAAATATTCCCCAGTGCTTGGAGTTTTGCCACCACTGAGGTGAATTTGGCAGCAGGGGTGACATGGCCGCTGGAAAGATCCACCGAAACAGTCAGAAGGGCAGGCGGCCCAGACATTACACCTACTCCTGCTTTATATTCAGTTTTCTTGGAGCCTAGCATTGTTTATATAATCATGATATCATGTCATGGGATCATAGAATGAAATAGTTGGAAGGGATCATGAAGGCCATCTAGTGCAACTCCCAACCACACAAGAACACACAATTAACACACTCCTGAAAAATGTATGTGCAAACTGTTGGAAGACCTCCACAGACAACGAGTCCACCAAAACAGTCTATTCCATTGTTGAAGGGCTCTTACAGTCAATAATGTTCAGATGGAATCTCTTTCCTTCAAATTTGAATGTTCTAGTCTCTGGAGCAATAGAAAAAAGCTTGCTCCATCTTCTACATGGCATCCCTTTAATACATCCCCAGATATATAAATATGGCTATCAATGTTGCCTGTTTTCTCCAAGTTAAACATGCTCAGATCCCTAAGCCAGTCCTCATCAGGCTTGGTTTCCAGACCTTTAACCATTATAATTGCTAAAAATATGTGTTAC
Organism: Sceloporus undulatus; assembly: GCF_019175285.1. Taxonomy (NCBI): domain Eukaryota; kingdom Metazoa; phylum Chordata; class Lepidosauria; order Squamata; family Phrynosomatidae; genus Sceloporus; species Sceloporus undulatus. The sequence goes on along the minus strand of NC_056522.1, from coordinate 356,752,011 downwards.
AGAATAACATACCCCAGTAAAAAATTATGATTCAATCTGAAATTGATTGCAGAGAGAAACAAAATATGAGGAGGATGAGAAGGACAAGAGAAATGGACAACAAGAAGATAATCAAAGATGCAAAGCGTAGAATCTCTGAATTTTCATTCATCCGTATGCACTGATTTCATAGTGGATACCAAGTGTGTATTTTGCTGATGAGTCATTTATGGATGACTGTGGGAGTTTCTCTTATTGAGACGTGACTTAAGGGTAACCACAGAGTTGTGAATCTGTGGGAAGAAAACATCCCTGCTTTATTTCATAGAAAGCTCTTTTCAACCTATTTCTAAAGTTACTTGGTGCTTGTCATCACAGTAGCTGATGGCCTGTCTTGCTGTTCCCAGCAACAAAGTAAAAAGGGACAGCAACATAGCAAACATGGTGGTGACCATATCCTTATGTAATGCCTGACCCCAGGAATTAACACACTGCTTCCTTCTTGACTGTTTTATCCCTGGCCCTATATGATTTCTGTTAATTTTCACACAACTAGCATTAAAATAAAAACAATTGTTTTCAATAATCAAGGCATTCCATTCTTACTTATAATTACTTTCCACCTTTAGCCTTTGAGGGTTCTCTTCTCTTTCATTTTACACATTTCTTCCTAAGGTCCAAAGCACACTACAGAAACAATACATTTTGAGACTGCTTTAACTGTCCTGGCTCAGTGCTGGGAAATCCTGGGAATTGTAGTTTATTATGGCACCAGAGCTCTCTGACAGAACTGTCTCACAAAACTAGAGTTCTCAGGATTCCCTAGCATTGAGCCAGGGCAGTTAGAGCAGTCTCAAACGGGATTATTTCTGCAGTGTGTTTTGGACCTTACACTACTGAACACCCTTTCATAGGGAAGGCAACTATGCTTGTTTATATGTATGCTGTCTCACACATGTGTAACTAGAACTGGCAAACAGCAAATATTTGGATCAGTCACCCTTTATATCTAGTAGGAACATAAGAGTAGGGCTTCTTGGTGGCTGCTCCCAGACTTTGGAACTTCCTTCCTAAAGGAGAAAAACTGTCTCTTTCCATTTCCTTCTGGTGACAGGTGAAGACTTTTTTGTTTTAGTAGGCCTTATGGAACTGACCGTTTATGGAGAATGGGGTTTTAATGATATATCATACCCCCCCCACCCAACATTTCACATATGAAATATGGTACACATGAGGTGAAGCAACATCAGAGTGTAGTCAAGGTGGCAAAAGTGATTAGAGGAAGAACAGACAAGTTAGGAGATGCTACAGAAGTTTTCTTGTTCCTGGATTTACAGGAAAAGGCAAGATTCTGCCCTTTTCTCTCCTCTTCCCCTGCTTTATTACTCTGAAAATCATTTTGCAGCAATAAAAGTAAGCTGAAGACAAAGGGAGAAAGTGAGATGAGGAGAGGGGCAATGGGACCTTTTAAAAGCAGGTGAAAAAATGGGACAACAGAGGATTAATTAGGACTGTCCCTGACAAATCGGGACTGCTGTAGGTTATGCTGCACTGTCTATATTTGTTGCGACTTAATGCATATGTTTTTAAATGGCTTTTACATCTATTGATAGTTTAATTATGGTTTAATTTTTGTATGATTTTAACAATGTGAGTTTTTATTTTTATCTCTTTTAATTTTTATAAACTGGCTTGAATCCCAGGATTGGAGAGAGGGATGTAGAGATATAAATATATATAACAACAACAGCACAACTAGATATCCATTCAAAACGTTTTAAGATTCACACACAAACATTTTAAAGTATGAAAATATCATCCTCGTTGAAATGACAGCCTTGCAAGAGTGTTTAAGGAGTCTATCCCGAGCTGTTGGGAGAAGCTAGGCCACACGTTTAAATAAATCAATCCTTGATTTAACTTGCACCCTTAGCCCTCTTCTGTAAAGAAAGATTTGTCACAAAGCTTCTCCTTGCGGTGAGAGACCAACACTTGAATTGCGGGAACAAGCTCATTGCCTGGTCCACCACTGAGCCTAAAACTGTAAACAGCTGTGGATCTTTGTAGTCATTAACAGACTCCTATTGAGTGGTGCAGAAGCCTGAATGCACCAAGGGAATGGGCTTGGCACAAAGCCTAATTGTGAGACTTGCAAGTTTTAAAATAGGGGATCTGACGGTGGGCCAGCAACCCTGTTAAGCCGAGGTTTGTTATTTGTTTTCTCACTAATGCCCAGCATTTCCTGACCTAGAGCATATTGCTGGGAAGTGAAGACTCCTTGGCTCTACACTGTGTGCATTGTGGGGAGGGAAATGCACTAAAACTGTAGAAATGTTCAACAATATGTTACTCAGGAAAGAAAGTGGGGGAAATGTAGTACAAATGGAAATGCATTTAGTTCCATTTCAATGGTTTGGGTTATCGGTACAACCAGGACATTGAAATTGAGCTTGTTTTTTGTGTGGGTGTGCTTTCAAGGCATTTCTAATTAGTTACTCTGAGATGAACATATCAAAGGGTTTTCTTGGCAAGTTTCTTCAGAGGGGGTTTGCCACTGCCCACCTCTGAAGCTGAGAGAGTGTCACTTGCCCAGGGAAACCCACTGAGTTTCATGGCTGAGTGGGGATTCAAACCCTGGTCTCCAGAGTCTCGTGTGTGTGTGTGTGTGTGTGTGTGTGTGTGTGTGTGTGTATTCATTTCTCACAACTCTGATGTTTCTAGTCAAGATGCATTCAGTTCTTGTCACACATACCACCACCACAAGGAACCTGCAGACCCTACAAAATATGGACACCAAGTTATCATACCAATAAGCAGGCCTAACAAATCCAAACTAAGGTTGTGTTTCTTCTCTAAAATCAGGTTTGCACTCACAATAGCCCAAACATCAGTATGTTCTTACTTAGGAAACATTCAAAGATATAGCTGTGTTAGTCTGTAGAATCAGTATGTAGAGATATCTTGTAGCACCTTTGAGACTAAGGAAAAGTTGTTTGTCACAAACTCCTGGCTTTCAGGAACACTCATATCAGGTTTTCTTTGGCTATTTCAGCACTGAGTGGGAGAAGGGGACTGGTGACCTGAAATGGGGCCCTGAATGGACCATACTGCATGTTTTTTGTTCTTCTTGATTGTAGCATTTGCCCATTGTTTTTGACATCCACTTCAGAGATAATAATGATATACACACTTCTATGTTACAAAATGCTGAAGATTTTAAGCCGGTCTATCCTTGTTGTAAGAGTGAGCAGAAATAGGGCCCAAGTGAGGGAAAGAAGCCATGATTGAGCAAAGGGGCACAGCAGCAGCAAGGGGGAAAGTTGGGTGGGTGGCATTGGTAGATGCCCTAAGTAAAATGCAAAATCTCCAATGTGGGTGACTGGAAACAGAAACACAGAGGCAATCACTCCAACAGCACAGCCCAAGACAGCAGATATTTCAGTTCTTCACCAACATCTCTGTGTGCATCTACACTGTGGAAATAATGCAGTTTGACACCATTTTAATTGTCATGGCTCCATCTTACAGAACCCTGGGAGGCACCAGCACTCATTGGCAGAGGAGGCTGAAGACCTTAAAAAATGACAAGTCCATTGGTTGGAGGGAGCTACATCACTTAAAGTGGCATCAAGCTGCATTATCTCTATAGTGTAGATGCACCCTCTGCCTCTGAGAGCAGCTCCCAAATGTCTCTTGGCTAACACAGGCAGGTTCCACACCGCCAAAAAGTACGTGCTCGGCATGTACTAGGGTTAGGAAGGGGCATCCTTTCTGGACGCCCCTAACCCTAGTACGTGCCGAGCACATACAAAATGGTGGCGCCCATTCTACATGGGCACCGCCATTTTGACATAGCGGACGCTTAGCATCCACACGTCTCGGCGCCATTATGATGCCACAAAAAGAAGCCGCTTTTTGCAGCTTCTTTTTGCTGTGCAGAGGAGCTGCACGGTTTGTCCACTGCAGCTCCTTCACGCAGCAAACACCAGCACCAGCAGACCGCCCTTTTGGGCGGTCTGTAAAGCACCACAGATTGATCACTGAGGGGCACATGATGCAGGAAGGCCAGCCTTGAGGTGTGGGTCAAAGAGTGAAATGGGGCAGGTGGCTCAGATACTGTGCTGGTTGTGGGTGACAGTGACTGTGTGTCTCCCCTCAATGAAGATTTAACATTGGGATCCAAGACTTGCAAGGGGATTACTGGACCCTATAGTCACTCTCACCAGTCCTACCTGCACAACACACTTGCACTTTCCTAAACAACAAATCCCAAGATCCTATAGGCTGGGAAGCCACTTTTTTTATGAATGAATGAATGAAAATTTATTTATATACCGCTATTCCTACAAAGATCATAGCGGTTTACAACATCAAATAAAACAATAACAACAACATACATCCCCGAGAGTGCAAACAACCACCCATACCAATTAAAAACTATACAAAAGAATCTAAATTCAAAAGAATTTAAATTGGTACCATACCACCATAAATGCGTAGATACACTGTTTGTCTTTGCTCCAATAACAAAAGCCTGTCATACCTGTATTCTTAACAAATTATCAAAAGGAGCAGTACCTAAATAATGTTTTCAGGGAAGACTTCACAATGTGGGTCCTACTAGATGTTTTTGGAACACATCTCTCATAATCGCTCATCATTAGCTGTACTATGTTGCTGTTGTGTGCCTTCAAGTCATTTCTGACTTATGGTGACCCTAAGGTGAATGTATTATGGGCTTTTCTTGGCAAGTTTCTTTAGATGAGGGTTGCCATTGCCATCCTCTGTGGCTGAGAGAGTGACTTGCACATGATCCCCTAATGAGTTTGCATGGACAAGCAATCTGAACTCTGGTCTCCAGCGTTATAGTCCAATGCTCAAAGCACTACACCACCCTGGCTCTCTTCTATCTGAGACTAGTGGAAATTACAGTCCAGCAGCATCTGGAGAGGCAAAGTTGCCCATTCTTTCTTTAAGGTAATAATACATCACCCTATGGAATAGGCATAAGCCTTTTGGGATATTACTGTACTAATGTGAGGTATGATATTATCCAAGGACACTGTACATAATAGAGATATTCATTATAAATGTGTTATAGTGGTATAGATGACTAAAACTAGATTTTTCTATGCTAAATGAGAGTTTCTATACTTCTGCAGTTATTCCATTTCACCTGTCTCCAGACAACCATTAAAAAGGAATTAAATTTTCTTGGTTTTCTGTTTTTGATTCAAAATACACCTTTTCAGTGTTGGGACACTGTGAAACACAATTCATTTGGTGAAATTCTAGAAAACTGGGCTGGATACTCAAGAAACAAAGTTTGACAATGGCCAGCAGGTAATATAAATTTTGAATTTGTATGTGTTTATTTATTTTAACAAAACATGTAAAGTTTAAAATGGGGGACTCAGCAGACTGCTGCAATAAACTGAGAAGATTTGAATCTGCTGCTGGGAAAGAACAGATATTATTTCTCTTCTCAGAAATATAGTACATAAAAAAGAAATGTCTGCCCCTAGGCAGCTATTCGTTTTTCAGTGTATAATGTTCCTAGAAAAAGAAGTAAAATCATTTGTTTCCCATTGGTGAATCCAAGGTTCTCGATCTTTTGAAACCCACTTACCTATTTATATTGGTTTGTTTTATTTTTAAATGAAGCTATTCCACCTGCACCAGCTTGGCCACCCAATAGCAAAGTAGTTTTCTGGACTATAACTCCCAGAACTCTGGTAATTTCCCCAGGCTCCAAATGGATTTTTGCACATACTTGAAAAGACTTTCATACATACCCTATTTATGTTAAATACAATATGGAGGGAGAGCTAGTATTGATAATCAGTGAAAGAGTAACTACAAATGGAAAAGAAAGGAAATTGACTTGGAACCAGATTCATCTTGGGTGGAAAAATGACTACAACTGATTAGGAAAGAAATTCAAAAAGATTTATTTAGGATGATATGTAAAAGAGTTGCAAATTAACTGGACAATTTGTTTAGCGATAGATGACCTAAAAATAACTGACTCAAACATCCATAAAAATGAATCAAATAACACAATTTTTAAAGGTGGGAGGTTTTTTTGGTTTTTTTTTACATTTTGACATTCCCTGTACCAGATTTGTTTCACAGAGGAATATTTCATTCATTATTTAGGGCAGGCAATTTCAACCCTTTCAGGCCTGACATTTCCCAGAACCACCATACCAAGTGCCAAGAGATTACCACAATCCTGAAACATTAGAGAGAGAGAGAGACCTGCAGTGGTGTCAGTAGCCAATAGCTTCAATAATTTACAAATTAGCTATTAGTTAAAGTAAAAAAATCAAATCAAATAAATGAAACTTCCAATGCATTTGCCAAAAAGGGATTCTGGCACAAAGGGACAGGATGTATTAATCTGAGTTACAGGGCAAAGTATCTCCTTCATTGAGAGTATTGAATTTTTTTAAAAAAAATCCCAAGCAATTCAAGCAATATTTATCTTTCTCTGTCTGCCCTCCTCCCATGTTATCAGCTTGAATATAGTACAGGACCCCTATACCACTAAGCTTAAACAGATCCTGGAAGAGGAAAATATAGTGTTAAGTTCCTCCAGCAAAGCTATGACACATCTTCTTCCCCATCCTCGCACAAAAATCCTTTAGCTTCTGCATCCCATCTATCACCCAACACAGCCATTTACTGCTTGAGCTGTACAAGGATGATTGGATAACTGAGAAGCCTCCAGTTATAATCTCATTAGGATTCCCAAGCTAAAAACTAGGGCCGGAAAGTAGCAGCATGGCACCGATTTTAAGACTCAGGAGTGTAGAGCACCCGCACACTCCCGAGTCCTACCGCACACTGTGGGTGCCATCATGGCTCAGCCCTGTCCACATGGGGGCCGCCATGATGATGCAGGCACAGCACAGCATCCAAAGGTCGCCGCACCATGCGTGCATCATTGGTGTGCGTGAGTTCGCGGGTTCTTTTTAGTCCTGATGGAGACCATGCCTTTTGGGTGGTGTGGCCTCCTTGCAGTGTAAAAAAGGGCAGTCTCTCAAGCCCCTAAGATACCTTTTGCGCCTTTATTGGTTGCGTGGAAGAAGGAACTTCAGCAGGTGCTGCTTTTCACACAACCAGGTAACAAGCACCACCTGCTGAAATTCCCTCTTCTTCATAACCATTAAAGTATAGAAACTGTAGTTCCTACAGATGGACACCCTGTTACTAATATCCTTCAGTGATGTAGTGTACATTCAGATACAGGAATATAGCTGGATGCTTCTCACTATCAATGTCTGGATTCTCCAGTGGCTAGTAAATGGTTGGGGTGACCATCTTACAGTAATTCAAAGGTGGGTTTGAGTCCTGAAGGAGAAAAGGTCATGTAGCTCCACCTGGTAGAACTTAACACTATGTCCTTCTCCAGGATTTATTAACTATTAAAAGTACAAGAGCTCTGTGTCATATTCCCAGTAACCCTAGTCCTATGCATCCACATCTCAGAATCATGACATCTCCATGTCATATAACCTTGCAGAACATCTCTTAATACATTTCTAGTTTTTAACTACCAGAACTATTTACAACATGAAACATAAGTGGGAATTGTGTGGTCATTCAGAAGTGTGACTTATATTGGGGACTACCCATTTTGCAACTCAATTTCTTAGCCACTAGAGCTACATCTGCACTGCAGAAATAATTCTGGTTGACACCATTTTAACTTCTATGGCTCAATGTAGTTTTGTGAGACATTTAGCTTTCTCTGCCAGAGAGCTCTGGTGCCACACCAAACTACACTTCTCAGAATATGGAGCCAGGACGGTTAAAGTAGTTCAAACTGGATTATTTCAGCAGTGTGGATGTAGCCTATTGTGAGAGAGGTAGGACCTGTATTTGCATTTGAGAGCAGAAGGAACAATTATAGTCAAAGAATGACTTGGTAAATTTAATTTATTAATTTTATTAAAATATTTTGATCCCAAGCAGATCACTCGTTTCCAACCAAGGGTCTGAAAACATCTTCTTATCATTCCCTGTTATTTGCTGTCAAGTTAGCATTTACTATTGCTGACCCTATGAAAGAAAGACTTCCAAGAGATCCTGTTATCAACAACCCTGTTCGGGTCTTGCGGACTCAGGGCTCTGTCTTCCTTGACTAAGCCAATCCATCTGTAATGTGGCTTCTTCCTCTTTTCCTACTGCCCTCAAATTTACCAAGCACTATCATCTTTTCCAGTGAGTTATGTCCTCTTGTGAAATCTTCAGAGTAAGATAACCTCACCTGAGTCATTTTAGCTTCTAGTGAGAGCTCAGATTTGATTTGCTGTCAGTTGCATTTATTTGTCTTTTTGGCAGTCCATGGTACCCGGAGAATCACATTTCAAATCAAGGATATTATTTTAATTCTTTTCAGTTGGGGAAGATTTGGGGATGTATTTAATAATATTAATGATCTTTTTAAAATTTAAAACTAACAAGTTACCAACATATTATTAACCATTGATGTGACAAAGTATTTAATGAATTAGATTTGACACTAACTTTTCTAAGCTCTAAAAATGTGTAGGAGGATATGTATGGCCCAGAGAAATCCTAAATTATATCTAATGAGACAAAAAAAAAAGCCACTTACTAGATATCTCAAAAACACAGATTTATTTTAATCAGCATTGGATTGATTTTGATGGAATGACTTGCTTCCAAATCAGTCCTCCAAAATTTCCCTCAGAATGATACGCATCAGTTTTTAACGTATCAGTGAAATTGCAGTGAAATTTTCATTTCTACAAGAAGAAAGATCCAGCATGGTGTAGTGGTTTGAGCATTGGACTATTACTCTGGAGATCAGGATTCAATTCCCTTGAGCATAAAAACTCACTGGGTCACCTTGGGAAAGTCACTCTCTCTCAGCCTCAGAGGATGGCAATGGAAAATCCTTTCTGAAGAAACTTATCAAGAAAACCCCATGACAGGTTTGTTTTAGGATCACCGTAAGTCAAAAATGATCTGGAAGTAAAAACAAGGAGAAAAGCTTAATTCCTGTTCCTTACACATAATAGAATTTAGATGCTTACTAATATTAACCTGCTATTCAGCTTTAAGAGGGAACAATTGCTCAATGATAGCGCACATGTTTTGCATGTAGAAAGTCTTGGTACCATCTCTGTCACATCCAGTTGTAAAGAATCAGGAAACAGCTGATGGGAAAGACAGCTGCCAAATAATCACTGCCAGATAGTACAAGAGTTGGACAAACAATCTGTCCTGAAATAAGGCTGTTTCCAATGCTCTTAATTTTCTGCAGTGGATTCTAGATATAGGATATGTGCTCTGGGCAGAAGTACTATTACTACCGTTAACCACTGGATAACCCTCATCTCCTTAGTTCTTGGCCCATATAAGAGTTAGTGCATGAAACATAAATGGCTCTGTGTGACTAGGGTTAGCTGAACCAATTAATGCTGTATTCTGGAAATGAGCTTTGAGGTTATTTCAATTAAACCTGCTATCAGGAAAGATCTGATGTAACACGTATTTGGAAGAATTTTTTAAGTGGTTGTCCTCTTTACTACTCCTTGGAGGAAAACTAAATGCTGCGTTGAATTTTATCATCCCATCTTGGTTATTGCAACCTCATGTTCACTAACATCACTGTTGCCCTCTTTTCATCTATCCCAGTTTTAACTCAAAGCTTGTGACAACTCAAAGCAGAAAGGGGCAGATGAGTCACTCACACTTTTAACTTCTTTGTGCATGTTTCTCCTGTCCATAGGGATAATTCACACATCTAGCCTTCAAGGATTCCCATACACTCCAGGAATGTGTTAAGTCTGCACTCCCAAATGGGAGATGTGTGAATTTTTGTTTTGGACAAGACAACATGGTGGCAAAAAAAGGAAGGACATGTCATTTCCACATCTGCTTTTCTAACACATGCAATCCACATTCTCTCACCTCTCTTCTTCTCAGCCATTGCTCCTGTCCACAAATATCTATTTCATATAGGCTACATCTCTCTTCAAAACAGGTCTCAAGGCACCTCTTTTTACTCTGCTTTTTCCTGTTAAGCTCTTCCTTTGCATACTGAATTATAGAAGTGGGTAAATCATTCTACTTTCAACCCACACTTATACATGTGTTAACCCACTGGCCATTTCCATCTCATTTGTGTACTGATTTTCTTTTTTAAAAACTTGCACAAAAAATTGTAGTGAAGTATATGTTAAATGTATGTGTTCAAACAAATTACTTTTCCAGATGCACATTTCTAAGTGTATTTTCTCTCAAGAATATATGTCTAAATATATTTTCTTTCAAAAAATACAAGTTTAAATGTAGTCTAATGTGTTATAACTGCCACTGCATCATTCAGAGAAGTGCAAGATCTGGTGGATAGTTAAATTTAGATCTCTCTGTTCAGGAGGTGCATGTCAATTCATATCAAAATCCACAAAGATCAAGCATCCCTAATGAGTACCTCTTCTTTTAATTCACACACAGACACACTTCCTCCTTTATTTTTCTTTATCTGTGAACTTGATTGCATTTGTGTACATTTTGATTGCAAACCTGTGAGCAGGAGTAATTGATTTCAACATTGCTATATGTGATGGAAGTGTTGCCCACAGGTTGCATGCTGGGCCCCAAAGCCATTCTGTGGCCTCCACATCCACATTTTAAATTTTAAAAAACCTGGCTGAAATTCTACATTATCATTGCATAGCCATTGTAACTCTCTCCCTCCCATCTTTCCCCCTGCAACCTACCCTTTCAGTATGGCAGCACCCTCATTGAAATATTTTTGAGGCATTGAAGATCAGGGCACTGTTCACGGCATGCTCTCCACAACTGTCCTATGCTCCAGTCAACAAGTGTCCTGGGAAGAAGAGGGTTATAATTCAAGAACAGTCAAGCAGTCCAATTCAGTCCAAGTCGGTCACAGATTATCCACCAAGATGGAAGGTGAAACAAAAAGGTGGTCATCTGGTCCAGGAGTCATTATCACAAGTCAACAATCCAGATACCAGAAGCCAACAAGAAGTAAAAGGAGCTGTCAGAACAAAGCCAGTCCAAGGTCAAGGAAACATGAATGCCAGAGTATAGCCAATCACTCAGAAAAGATCATTGTGAATGACAAAGACACTGGGAGCTGCTTGGAAATATATAGGCAGCCTTCTCAATAACACCAGTTACTTAATTAACCAGCATTGCCCAATTAACAGCTTCTGGGATTGGCATTTATCACTTCATTACTCAGCAAAGGATAGGGGGATGTCATCAACATCTTCAGTGTCTTCAGCCTATGCTACCTATTGCTGGGGAGCAGAGACTCCTACTGCCTCAGCCCTCGGGTCCTGAGACTCAGAGAGACCTTCATTATCAAGAGCATCAGGTCAGCTGTCTCCATCTCCTCTTCATCTGAATTTCCCAAGGGATGAGTTATGACAACAAATGGAATCATGGTGAAGATGTTATTTCAACATGCCCCAATTTCCAGTGCCTCGGAAATATTTCAGGTGGGGCACTGCCATGATAAAAGTTTTAGGCTCACGTTGAACTGTTCATGACTGCAAATGTGACTCCCCAGCAGTTATGATATGTAGGTCCAGCTTGTCGTATCATAACACCTGAACAAGATTCCAGATATTATTTTTTAACTAAAAAATGATCTCGATATCCCTTAGGGACATGGAGCTGGAGAACAATATGGCTATGTTTCCTGTGCTCTTTTAGGCAGGAGATGGAATTTCAGAACCAGACAGAGCTTCTGGTCTTAAAGAGCCCTAAAACTAAATAAAACATCCCCCATATTTCCTATAGGGTATGGAGTGACATTCTGTATTTTAAAATAAAATAATGGAGGTGTGAGATGTGAGGGGATCTAGCCCTCTGAGATCCAGTGAGGGGCATGTATTGACCACCCCAACTATATAGTAACAAAGTCATCACTGTGCTGGTGTTCGTTGGTGATAATTGTGAAAGATCTTCTCCCAAAACAAATGGTCACTGTGCAACTAAAGTGTGGGAGGGTTTAATGCTTGTTAAATGTGACCCAATCAAGAGGAGAGGGGGAAAAAACTTCTCTTGCTTTTATTTATTGCTCACTGTTGTGATAATGAGCTGCTTTTGATAATGGACTGGATCCAGACTACATTAAGTGAGCTTATTTCCTGCTGAAATCAATGGGATAGAGGTCATGCAAAGGAGGTGCATTGCTCTTTGATCTGCTGCTGCTGTTACCTGTAGTGGCAGTCTTTTAACAGCAAGAGGGAAAACCACATTTTCCAATAACTATTTCTTCATATTACATTGCAGTATTTATAGACCACTGCCACTTCAGAAAAGTCCTAAGATTTTTGGCAATAAAAGGAAATCCAAGCAATGCACAATGAAAATAACACTGAAAATCTCAAAAATAGGTTCTTGTGGCTTCATAAAGACTAACAGATTTACTGCACCATAAGCTTTCTTAGACTAGAGGCCCCTTTGTTACATACACTCAGTGAAACAGAATCCAGTTCACAAAACCTTACAGCTATAATACATCTTTTCATCCTTAAGATGTTGTAGGACACTTTTGTAGCTTTAACTGCAACACAGTGACATAGCCTTGCCTAAGGAGGTTGCTTCCAGCGGAAACAAATGGAGTCTGATAAGTCTGAAAACTAGTAGGTGAAAAGCATAACTAAATAGCAGCAACAATAGGGTAGTTTAATTGTTTATTTGAAATAATTATAAACCCACTTTGCAGGGACTCAGAAGTGGTGAACTGATCATTACTTTTAATAATAATAAAATACATATATTCGTGAATGAAATATAGCCAGGCAACAAAAAAAAAAAAATCAAATAGGTACTGGTACATGAAAAGATGTGAGAAAGTGGCTAACCGAACTACAAATCTTTGTGTATTTCATCCACACATGCAAAGAATTAGAAAATATTCCTGCTATGATTATGTTTTCCATTTATATCCCACCATTCTCTCAACAATAAGACTCAAGACATTTAACAACATATTTAAAAACAACGTTTTATACAAAAACTTTAATTAAAATATAAAGAATTTAAAAACCATTAAACAATAAAGTAAAAATTTAAAAAACATTAAAATCATTAAAATTAATTTAAAGACAACACCAAAGCCTTAAAATAGCACCACATAGAACGAAAAACTCATCCCAGTCAGTTTCCAAAGCATGACAGCATAAAAATATCTTACATCCTGATTGAAGGACAGTCAGGATGGGGCCATTCTGGCTTCCCCAGAAATGATGTTCCAAAGTCTAGGGGCAAGCACTGAAAAGGCCCTCTCACTTGTTCCAACCACATGAACCTAAAAAAGTGGCGGGACAGAACAAAGAGCCTCTCCAAAGGATGTGAGAAGTCTAAGGGGCTCATAATGGAAAATACAGCCTTTCAAATATCCTGGTCCCAAGCCACATAGGGTTTTATTGGTTATCACCAGCACTTTAAATTATACCCAGAAATAGACCAGGAGCCAGTGGACCAGCTGCACAAGGGACCTGCAACAAGTTGGTTGCAGCTCCTTGAGGCAACTAAAGTTCCTGAACACTTTTCAGAGTCAATCCCTGTACATTGCATTACAGTATTACAGTTATCCAAATGGGGTGTGAGCAAGGCATGGGTTACTGGGACCAGTTTGACAATTTGTGCATGTTTGAGTTGTTTTTTGTTTTGTTTTGTTTTCTTTTCTTTTTAGGATTTTTTTAATGAAAAGTTCATTTCCATACATATAAAATAACTTTTTCAAAGGGGGGGGGCATATTTTCTTGCAAAAGAACCAGTATTTTTTTACACAGATACTATTATCTGGATAAATAAACATTAGTTTGTTCACAAAAACAATGGCCAACATCTTGCAGCAGGAGACATAATGTGATGTTTCACCCAAGTATAACTTCAATATGACTTCCCCCCCAACATGATTCACCTTTCTACTGCACTGCCCCTCTCCATAGCAATGCCAGTAAAAAGTGGGAAAGCTGGAGATGCATTTGGCTATGTATCCTGTAACTACACAGACAGTGATAGAGGCACCATCTAGGACATCCAGAAGATCCCAGAAGGCTCCAGAACATGTCTTTGTTCTTCCATGTGTAGCTACAGAAACATAGGTTGTCTAACATACACACACACCACTGGCCACTGGCCACTACATAGCCATAGAGGGGGTGGAGGAGGCAAGTGAGTCGTGCTGGGATTTTGGTCTGGAGGTACTATTCCTTCCTCTGCAATAACCCAAAATTTCAATATAGATACATAACTTTCAGTTATACTTCCACCTGTCACTTACATGATGCCAGCCAAAATTTTGCATTAAAAAAATTGTTACAAAATATACTTTTCTGGAAAAACATTGTTTCTTGTGCAAAAACAAATGTTGTTAATGTAACTGAAGCTGTGAATTTTTGTTGTTGTTGTTGTCTTAAAGCCAAGGGTCTTAGAGCAACTCTCATAGAAGCTGAGATGGTTAAACTGATGCTGCTGTACATACATTAAACAACATCACTCCTTGGAAAAGATGATAATGCTTATAAAGTGGAAAGCAGTAGAAAAGAGAGGCGGGATACAGACCGCCGCTTTGCGACGGTCTCCCGCCGGCGCCATTTGCTCTGTGCGGGAGCCGCAGCAGCCAAACCGTGCGGCTCCTGCGCGGAGCAAAAAAGAAGCTCCATTTCGGAGCTTCTTTTTGCGGCACCTCTATGACGTCGCGAGGCGCCGCTGGTGCATTTGCGACATCATAGGCGCCGCGACACGTCTGGACGCTATGCGTCCAGTACGTAAAGATGGTGGCGCCCATGTGGAAGGGCACCGCCATCTTGTACGTATTCTATACGTACTAGGGTTAGGGGGGTGCGGAAGCACTGCCCCTTCCTAACCCTAGTACGTATAGAAGACGTACTATATGGCGGTTTGTATCCCGCCAGGGAGACTGAACTGCAGGTGGATTGATTAAACCAAAGAAACCATAGACCTGCAAGCCCTGAAGAGTGCAGTGATAACCAGGGGTGATCTATGAGGTCTCTCATTCATAGGGTCACCATTAGTCAAAGTCCATTTGATGGCAAACAACAACATCCATTGCAGTCAAGATGTGTCACCCTTCGCAGAAGCCATAAAAAATGTGTTGACTGTCCGTTCCCCACTTCTGATCTAACTGTTGAAACTACAGCACATGGTATGTTTTCACGTACATATGAAAAGAAGAGAATTTATATTAGCCAAATTTCCAGTGGAGGTGAATTCCAAAGAAGAAGGGACACCATAGAAAAGTCTTTGCTGCTTGGCAATGGCACACTGAGAAGGGTTTCACTAGTAAATCTTAAGCGGTTTAATATATAAAAGAGAAAGGAGATCTGAAATGTATCAATCTGTTTGGAGACATTTATGTCTAGTTTGCTCCATCCCTTGCTGGCAAAAATATTTTTACAGGATTTTATTTTATTGCTACAATACTGTGACCTCTCAAGGTAATGACTGGAAGAAGAAAAAAATGCACTTGTATTCATCAAGCAAACATGAAATGTTCTATTTAGACTGTGACAGACAATATCCTCCATTATGTACAGTGCTTTAAATATATGCCTGATTGTCAGGTTTCTGTTAAAAGAAGAGGCGGGTTACAAGTGGAAATCTGATTGACAAGTCCACCAAAGGCTCATTAATTAATGTGGTGGCAGCAGTCAAGGAAGTGCTGGCAGGCAGCCAGACAGACTTTTTTGTCTGTTTGCTTTTGGTGCAGGTGTGAAGCGATTGACAATAGATTTTCGATAGGGTTGGGTGTTCCTTTCAGTCTTCTAAAGGGCCTTCAGCCAGGGGATAAACAAAACTCAAACGCTTAATCACAAAACATGAGAGAGCAGCCAAAATTAGTCAGAATGCATTTTTCTGCAAAGTTAACTCATTTTTTCCCTTTTTCTTATTTCTGCTCCATCCTTCAGAACAAGAAGGCCACATTGAAGCATGTCCTCTGAATCTTCTTTACTGTTTTCTTTGGTCCCTCTCCTCCCGGCTTAGGACATTGTGAAGAGTGCAAAATGGTGGAAAGGCAGCCAGCACTTCTGCTATTGCTGTCATGATGGTTGTAAAGCAGGAGGAGGAGGACAACAAGTGTTGCCAACAAGCCTCAAATATATTCCCCAGAATGTTTTACCAAAATCCCAAATCCCTGGAATTTCCCAATATTTACTGGAATATTCAGTCAAAATCCCTGGAAAGAAATTAATTCAATTCCCTGGATTCAGGGGACACACCACAAGGAAGGAAAGAAGCAGTGGTACTGTTACTGCTAATGGTGAATCTCGCCTTTTGGAAGTTGTTGAACTTTCTCTTGCTCTTACAAAAATTCATTGAAAACATCTCCACTTAGGTATGTGTTGAGGGTCTGTGCAGGTTAAAGAAGGTAAGGGTAAGGGTAATAAGGAACACTGAAAGAAGGGTGAAGGAAGGCAAGATTTTGAGATGCGAAGAGGGCAGGAAACGAATTAGGAAGAAATGAGGTAATGAGGAAAAGAAGAGAGACTTGGGAAGAATAAAAGTAGAAGGATAGAGAAGAAGGATAGAGAGGTTATGGGTCAAAAGTAAAAGAGTATTAAGATGAAGATGGGGAAAAATAGATAAAGGAGAAGCTGAGTTTGGGCACATTCAGATGCCCACTTTAGGACTTCTTTACTCTTATTTCAGTTTTGGAGATAATTTGTAAGCGAGGAATGTATGTATGTAATATGTAATGTGTATGCATATGTATGTATTGGATTGTTTTAATAATAAAGTGTTTTTAAAAAATTAAAAAAAGAAAAGGTCTCTGCAATTTCTCTGTCCCTGAATAAGGTAAAGGATGGTGAGAGTTAATTTGTACACTAAAGATGAAAGAATATTCTAAACTATTTGGGAAATGGTCCAAATACATGTTTCTCAAGTGTCAGGGAGCCCTGATGAGAATCCTATCATAATGATAACCCTGGTAGTTTCTGTGCAAAAGTCACATGTGGTGGTGGCTTTTTTGTTTTGTTTTTAATTTTTTTGCATTTACTACACAAGAGACAATATTTTCTGTTGTTTCTGAATGATATTATTTTCTGTGCAAAGAAAAAACACAAGCAAATTTTCCACAGAATAACCCCCAGACTAAAGATAGTCTTTGAAAACTTCACATATTTGGAAACCTTTCTCACACCACGAAGAAAATTGCTAAAATTATACATTTCTTCCCCTGGGAATGGAATTTGTAGAGAATTACAATGCTATAGAATTCTGGGATTTGTGGTTTTGTGAGATATTTAGCATTGGCTCTTAGAGAACTCTGGTGCTACAATAAACTACAAATCCCAGGATTCCATAAAATGGAACCATGGCAGTTAAAGCAGTGTTATACTGCATTAATTCTGTAGCGTAGATTATACATAAATTCGCTAACCACTGAACTTTGATGCAGTTCTGAGTAGATTGCTTCAAAACATGCAGATTGAAAGAAAACACACATTTAAATGCATACATGGAAGACATATTTTTCTTTAATCCAAAAAATGCAGACTGCTGTGGAAAGAAATTGGGTATAAAATAGTAACGTCCAGTAATACATACATCTCTTTCCTCCCACTTTTTTGTATTTCAGTTTTAAATATCCCCAAATCATTGACTGCCATTCTACTTCAATTCCTTTTTTTCTGCTTAGTGTTCTCCTTTTACCTTGAGATATAAGCTCAGTGATGTGGAGATATTGTCTTAAGGAAAGATAACACTAATGAATTCATTGTCAACCTTTTCAGCCATGTGATAGAAAAAGATTTTCAGTCATTTTAAGCCAGGTTCCTCTGGTTCTTGGGGTCATTTTCTGTGCTCTTTGAGGGTTTGAACCACTGCCTTGCCCTTACAGGAAGGCACAAAAGTGAAATTAAACCTTGAAATGCCATTTATCTGATCCCCAATTAAAACATAATCTTTTTAGAGCTGTCAATAGCTACTGACTAGAATCAATAGAAAGAAAGATTATGATTGATAGTTCCCCAGTGATTCTCAGTCAGAAAGGAAATAAATTACTGTTGTCAGGTCAGCAGGAAGAAAGGGGAGAGGAATGGACACAAGGCCAGATCACTTGATGAGAGAACCAAA
Source organism: Sceloporus undulatus (assembly GCF_019175285.1). Taxonomy (NCBI): domain Eukaryota; kingdom Metazoa; phylum Chordata; class Lepidosauria; order Squamata; family Phrynosomatidae; genus Sceloporus; species Sceloporus undulatus. The sequence goes on along the minus strand of NC_056522.1, from coordinate 356,733,903 downwards.
TCTCATACCCCTGTGATCATTCTGGGATATATATTTCATCTAAGAGAACAGAAGAGAAATATCATAAAATGTCAGTCTTGCTTAATGCTCTCACGGTACAATTCTATGAATGTATACTCACACGTTCCATTGTGTTTAATGGGGCTTCCTTCCAAGTAGGCATATGTAAGACTGCAACCTCAGAGTATACATGCAGGGGTCTTTAGGAGGTTTTTAAAAGAGATTTTTCAAATAAGGTTTTCTCTCCCGCTCTTCTCTCTCTGATCTTCCTATATATGCTGAAGTTACTGAGCTAGTCTCCTAAGAGTGGAGGACTTAGTTCCCTTTTCATTTGCATTTAAGAAATATAAGCTTACACTCATTTAAGCAGATCCTGGATATTCTTCATCTTCGCTTCAGGAGTTAAAGTTTTAACTATCTAAATCTAATGTTTGACATACACGCAAGTATGTAAGCTTAGGGTAATAGGACTAAACTACTCTTATTTGCCCTGACCTACATTATGATCTCACATTTCTGGGCCAGCTTAAGAAGTGCATGTTGAAATTCAATTTCCCAGCATGTAGAGGGAACAGGAACACTTTCAAACATAATCTTCCTCTCCCCCCCCACTCAAGTTTTCCAAATGTTCCAGCTTGCCAAAAGTGTCAAGGAAATGCATTTGTCAAAAATATAAACAGCTTCATTTTACAAAAGCCAAACCAACATATCTGACTCAATAGTGGCATGTCAAGCTCCCACAAAACACAAAAATGAAGGACGGAGGTTTTGTGGCAGGAGATGGCACAGGGACACAGCTGGACAAGGGTGGAAATACCTTCCCGTGTCAGTGGGGTAGTGAATCAACTCTGGGGTTAAGATAGCTTTAAAAATGCTGAACATGGATTATGGGTAGTGTCCAGCATCTTCAAAGCCTGTATTCATTGCATCACAGACATGGGAGTCACCAGTTGGATATGAGATTGGCTTCTTCATTTAGGAATCACCTCCCCACTCATGCAAGCCATGTTGGCAAAGAGAAATATCCCTTTATGGAGCAAGACTGGGAAACAACGTGTTTCAATATAATACAATCATTCTACTCTAGACAAACATAAGCATAAATATTATTTCTTTTTCTTCTTCTTAGGTATTTTCATGTGTCTTTTTGTGTTGAGTAATACCTTGCAAGTCTTCAGAAAAGGCAAATAACTGTTGTTCTTTTTTCCAAAGTTTGTTTGTTTGTTTGTTTGTTTGTAGGGCAATCCATTATCCTCCTGGAATCAAAAAGTAATAAATATTCTTGCCATTGCTATCTGAGACTAGCCTATCCCTATTGTGAAGATAGACAGACAGACAGACAGACAGTCCTTAATTTCTGAGTGGAAAGGCTGCAGATGTACACACACACACACACACACACACACACACATGTACATGCATTATTATTATTATTATTATTATTATTATTATTATTATTGTTAACCTTTATTTATAAAGTGCTGTAAATTTACACAGCTCTGTACATACAGTCTTTTTAATTAGACGGTTCCCTGCCCTCAGGCTTACAATCTAAAAAGACACCACACAAAAGGAGAAGGGAGTAGCATATACACAAGTAAAAGGCTAAGATGCAACTGTACTGCAGAAATGATCCAGTTTGACACCACTTTAATTGCCATGGCTCAATGCTTTGGAATTCTGGGATTTGCAGTTTTTTGTGATGGCAGGACTCTCTGACAGAGAAGGTTAAACCTCTTACAGAAATACAAATCCCAGAATTCCATAGCATTGAGCCATGTCAGCTAAAATGGTGTCAACCTGGATTACTTCTGCAGTGCAGATGCAGCCTTACTCTACCAAATGCATCTGAGGAAGTAGACTGAAGTCTACGAAAGCTCATGCTGCCAATTTCTTTCTTTCAGTTAGTCTCAAAGGTGCTACAAGATCTCTCTATGTATATTGCTGCTGTTGTTGTGTGCCTTCAACGCATTGAGACCCTAAGGTGAACCTATCACAGGATTTTCTTGACAAGATTTGTTTAGAGGGAGGTTGCCTCTGCCTTTCTCTGTGGCTGAGAGAGTGTGACTTGCCCAAAATCACCCAGCAGGTTTCCATAGCCAAGTGGGGCTTCAAACCCTAGTCTCCAGAGTGTTTAGTGCTGAAACTACTACACCATGCTGGCTCTTCCATAGACATTAGTAAATGTTTAAAAGCAAAACTTTTAACAGTTAACACTACAATGCCTTCATTGCAAGATGGAAAAATATTTCTTTGTCATTCATCTCACATCTGAGAAAAGAGTCTCCTGTTGCTCAGGGAATTGTACAGGGAAGGATATAAGGAACCACAACACTGGTGCAAGATACTTACATTTCAGGAAGTATTTGCCTGCAAAAAATGTAATTTTTTAAATGCAGAAACAACAACAACAATAACTTGTCTTTTGTGCACCTAGATTTTGGCAGAGAACTTCCATGTCTGCTGACATGGCTTACAAGCGTCAGATCTTTAAATGGTAATTTCAGTGATTTCGACTACAGACTGCCACTGGGTTTGTTCAAAGGAGGAAAAATGTAGGAGATGCTGCTATAGATGAAGTAGCCCCCTTGTAACAACAGATCAGTGGATGTCAGAGGATAGTCTTAACCCTACTGTATAAGCTCAGGTGAGACTTGGCTCTCTAAGGCCTTTTCACACTCCACAATTATAGCCTTATGATTCTACTTGAGCTGCCATGACTGGATGCTGTGGGTTTCTGGGATTTGTAGTTTGATGAGCCACTTTATTTATTTAATATACTGTTTTTCTCTCATATGGAACCCAAATCAGCTTTGGGTCTAGAACTCTCTGGCTGAGAATTCTAAATAACCTCCCTTAAAATGGCAATCCCAGGATTCCATAAGATGTTGCCATGGCAGTTGAAGTGGAATGGTAGTGTTATAATTCTGGAGTGTGAGAGGTCTTGATGAATTGAAATCATCTCTCCTTTGCCTCAGTCCATATTCAAAATTATATAAAGTGGCTCTAAAAGCAGGCAAAAGTTAGTCACATTTTTTAATATGAGCCACATAGAAATAACTAAAAATATTATTCTCCCATAAACAAATTCCTGTTAAGATTCCCCACCCGATGAATAGGAGCACTGCAGAGGCAAAACATTTTAGAAACCAAAACAACACTAGGTCACAAATTAAGCAAATTCAATCCATCCTTGCTATTTTGCGTTTTAAAGCAGACTTTTGTCAAGGCTGCCTCTCTCTTATTATTACTTCTTGAATGATAAGCAATGGGATTGACCTTCAAAAGAGATTTAAATGGGTCTTATCCGAAAAACAGTCTGGGAACATCTATAAACTACTACTCTGCCTCTTTAGACCTTCCTTTCTGAGGTGAAAAAAAAGGCAGCACATCAAAGTCAGCAAGGAACTTACAATAATGGATTTCAAAGTCAAAAATCTAATGCAAATCTCACTGTTTGCTTACAGAGGCTTTGAAGTCCCAACAGATTAAGTTTAGAAGTATTTTCATAGATGGTATCTATGTAATCTAACTTAGATGATTTCAGGAATGGAGTCGATGTTTCCAGAAGATACTTCATCTGTGCAACACCAGACCCCACCTATATGAAACATATCTCTTGTACTTATTTATTTATTTATCTATTTATTTATCTATTGCATTTGCTGTTTAATTTTTTAAAAAGATGTCATGCAATTTATAGCACAACACCAAGGGGTTATAAATAATATTCTGCCTCTGTGGAAAGGTCTTTATCTCTGTAGGGGGAAAAATGGCAGATGTGCAGGATAAAGGAGCTCCATCTCTGTTAAGCTTATATAAGGTAATTGACTTTGTTAAAGGACATTTAGGTGTTGTTTGATTTACATCTAGTGTCGGCTTAATGCATCAACCACGTTAAGGTTCCACTTGTTTAAATATTTCATTTTAAAAGGTGCAGTAAGCTCATAACTTCATCAGCACCCACCCTTCCCTGACTGAAATGGATTCTCCAGTTTAATCTATTACACCCATGACTTGAAGTAAATGAAGTCTTCACCCCTTCTCTTTGACAAAGGAATGGAAGCTGTCATATTGCTTATTCCCATCAAAGTTGCACAGAGGACTGGGCAACATTCCCAACGTCACTCTGCGTGTGTAATTTCTTTTTCATTATTATTTTTTTCTTTAAGAACAAATCCGTTAAAAACAAGAATTAAAAATACACACGCAGGTGAAAGGCTAACTTGGTATATTTGAAACATTCTTGCTTTTTGCTCTCCCCCCCCCCCCCACTCCTTATCAACATTCTGCTTTTAAGAAAGAAAAGAAAAATGTTTGTTCTCATTCCACACCCAATGTGATTTATGTTTATTTCTTGAAAGCAGCTTAGGTCAAGGCAATGTGTGGATTTCTTAGATCTTGAGCAGAAGCAGTTCGGAGAAATTACTTTTTTAAAGTATAGTTCCCAGAATCCCCAAGCTAACCTGAGTGGCTGATGGAAAGTAGGGAATGGCAGAGAAACATCCATCTATGTGACTATAGGTAGATGCTCAATGATGGGCCTGCCTGGTCCATGAAGATGGTATCATTGTTCCTCTAGCTCCAATCACCAGGCCAGAGACTTTTCACCACACATCCCATCACCCGCTACCTGGCTCTATTGAGGGGGGGAGACCAGGAGGAAAGGGAGCCTTGTGGGAGCACAGTGAGGGAATATATTTGAGGTCCATGTAAGCATCTTGATGTCTCCTGATGTTGTGTCTTAGCCAGATGAGATTTTTTCCCCTCTGAAACCTTTTCTTCCCCCCCCCCCCCCCCCCCTAGGTATTTTCATGTGTCTTTTTGTGTTGAATAATGCCTTACAAGTCTTCAGAAAAGGCAAAAAATCTTTGATGTTCATCCAAGGTTTGTTTGTTTGTTTGTAGGGCAATCCATTATCCTCCAGGAATCAAAAAGTAATAAATATTCTTGCCACTGTTATCTCTGGCTAACCTACCCCACATTACTATTGTGAAAATAGATAGATGATAGATAGATAGATAGATAGATAGATAGATAGATATGTCAGTGCAACTTTTGGGGTCCAACAACCACTGTCAGCAACTCAAACGAGTCCTGGGGTTAAATTAGACCCTTGGAGCAGAGCTGGCAAATTTTCAGAAGCCGAAGTGTGGCTCCCAGAGTCCAATTGGGATGACAGCAACTGGATGTCTTCCAGGAACTGCAGCAATGCAGGAACCTCCGGGGACACAGAGCAAACCGATGCTGTAGCTTCTTCTGATAAACCACCAGAGAAACAAAAGTCCCCAAAGTGCTCTTTATTTACAGTGCTATAATACAATACCAGATCTCTCAAACTCCACAACATACCAATCCAACTCCTACTTCAAACCCACACCACACCCTTGCAACCCCTGGGCTTATATAGTCTCCAGACCATGTGGTCTCTCAAACCCAGTGAGTTCAGGTGTGTAGCCATGTCATGTGTGTCCTGTGCAATCCAGACACATGTTTCATCATCCATGGCTACGTGCACTTGGACACTGAAGAGTCCTTGACACAATGAGCTTCAGCTGTGCTAGATCAGCCTTGCCAGTCTGCTGAAGGCTCATGGCCAAACACACACACATCAAGCATTTACCTGTGTGCTGTGTTTTAACCCTTCAAATCCTGACAAGATAGATAGATAGATAGATAGATAGATAGATAGATAGATAGATAATAGTCTAATTTCTGAGTGAAAAGGCTGCAGACACACACACACACATATGTACATATGTATGAGCATGGACAGGGGAAGCGTGTCCCTGTTGGTGCTCCTGGACATCTCAGTGGCTTTCGATACCATTGACCATGGTATCCTTCTGGAACGCCTGGGGGAGTTGGGTATCGGGGGCACTGCTTTGCAGTGGTTCCGGTCCTACCTCTCAGGTAGATTCCAGATGGTGGAGCTGGGAGACTGTCGCTCCGACAAGAGGGCCCTTACATCTGGTGTCCCTCAAGGAGTGATTTTGTCTCCTATGCTATTTAACATCTACATGAAACCGCTGGGTGAGATCATCCGGAGACACGGGGCGCGGTGTTATCAGTACACTGATAACACCCAAATAGTCTCTGTGTCTCTGACTGATGCAGTAACTAAGGCTGGTATCTCTCCTCTAGATGCCTGTCTGGCGTCAGTAATGGGCTGGATGAGGGAAAACAAACTCAGTGTGAATCCAGGGAAAACGGAAGTACTGGTGATAGGTTCCCCTGCTCCGGGTGGTGAGATTTGTCATCTGGTCCTGAATGGGGTCACGCTCCCCTTGAAGGACTCGGTGCGCAGTCTGGGAGTGCTCCTTGATTAGTTGCTCCAGCTGACTTCTCAGGTGGATGCGACGGTCAGGAGTGCTTGTTATCAGCTTCGGCTGATACGCCAGCCGCATCCCTACCTGGGCCGGGGGAACCTTGAAACTGTTGTACATGCTTTGGTAACCTCTCGATTGGATTTTTGCAATGCGCTCTACATGGGGCAACCCTTGTACCACACTCGGAAGCTACAACTGGTTCAAAACATGGCAGCCAGATTGGTCGCTGGTAGATCCAGGGCAGACCATATAACACCTATTTTAAAAGATCTCCACTGGCTGCCTATTCGCTTCCGAGCTCAATACAAGGTGTTGGTGTTGACCTATAAAGCCCTAAATGGCTTGGGTCCAGGGTACTTGGAGGACCGCCTCTCCCCATATAGTCCGCCCCGCACACTCAGAACATCTGGGGCCAGGCTGTTGGAGGTCCCTAAGTCTCGCTTTGTAACGACCTCACAGAGGGCCTTTACTATCTTTGCCCCCACTTTGTGGAACAAGCTCCCTGTACAGCTTTGTTCCTCTGCATCGTTACTTTCTTTTAAAAAAGATTTAAAGGCACACTTATTTCGGCTGGCATTCCCACCTCAGTAATTCTGTTATTTTTTGCCCCAACTACCTTAAAGTTGTTGTCTTATCTTTGCCCTGATATTTTGATTGTTTGCTTCCCGTCCCTACTCCTCTGATGATGTTTTAATTTTTATATGTAATATTTTAACCTGTATTTTATTGTCTTCTTATCTGTAAGCCGCCTTGATCACATTGTGGAAAGGCGGAGTAGAAATAAAGATTATTATTATTATTATTATTATTATTATTATTATTATTATTATTATTATTATTAT
>NC_056522.1:356607769-356726722 GCF_019175285.1 Sceloporus undulatus | reverse complement strand
AGACAAATAAACTTTGGTTGTAAAAGGCTAATTTTACATGCAACTGCGCTGCATAAATAATCCAGTTTGAACCACCTTAACTGCCATGGCTCAATACTATGGGATTCTGGGGTTTGTGTTTGTTGTAGCAGCAGGGCTCTCTGACAGAGATGGTTAAATATGTTACAGAACTACAAATCCCGGAATCCCATTGCATTGAGCCATGGGAGTTAAAATGGGGTCAACCTGGATTATTTCTGCAGTGCAGAATGCAGCCTTACTCTGCATCCGTACTGCAGAAATAATCCAGTATGGCACTACTTTTACTGCCATGGTTCAATGCTATGGAATTCGGGGATTTGTGGTTTTTTATGGCACCAGGACACTGACAGAAAAGGTTAAATATCTTTAAAGGGTAAAAGTAAAAGTTTCCCTTGACATGAATGTCTAATTGCAACTGACTAGGGGATGGTGCTCAACTCCGTTACTAAGCCAAGGGAGCCAGTGTTATCTGAGGACAACTCCAATGGTCATGTGGCCAACATGACTGCATGGGCTCCTGTTACCTTCCCATCAAAGTGGTACGTATTTATCTAATAGTTATGAACTGCTAGGTTGGCAGAATCTGGGACTAGTGATAGAAGCTCATTCCATCACACAGAGCTTGAGCCTCGAACTGCTGACCTTACAATAGTCAGAATTGGCATCTTAACCACTAAGCCACCACATCCTTATCATCAAAATTGGCATATTAACCACTAATAAATAAAATAATAAAACTTTTATTTCTACCCTGCTTTTTGTAAAAACAATCAAATTGGCTTACAACTAAGTCAGTATGTCCCTATTGTAAATATCTTACAAAACTACAGATCACATAATTTCACAGCAATGAGTCTTGGCAGTTAAATTGGTGTCAAACCAGATTATTTCTGCAGTGCGGATGGGGTCTTGGAGATGGTTGCATTATCATGAAATCCAATTTCTGTGTTTGGCAGGTGGATGAGTGAGGCACAGGAACCAGGATGTTTATTTCAAGCATTATTACCCACTCTTCAGCTGGAAAAGCTCCCAAAATGGTTAATAATTACCCCCCTTTTAAAAAAAGGCTCTTAGGCCTACAGTGTAAAATATATGGGTGATGGGGGAGAAAAAAGGGGAACAAAGTTTGGCACCAACTCCTAAGGTTAAGTATTACAGTGGGCCCTTTGGATCCATGGGGGTTCTGTTCCACCTTTCTCCCCTCCATTGATAAGGAAAAGCCATGGATGATCATGCTGGCATGTGCACCTCATCATTAACATTTAATAATGTGGGGCATGATGATCCATGGAGACTCGAAATTACCAGTCTGGAACCTACAGTCCCAGAGTCCCCACTGTAGTTCTTACAGAATGATCTCTGGAAACAGGTCAGGGAAGGGGTGGAACCTGATGGACACGGTCTTTCAGCAATGTTGATGGAATGGCTTTTCCCTACTTTGCAGTTTCCTGTAACAGAATGGCAAAAAGGAGCCAAGAGGTACTGAAAATAGCATCTTCAATAAGGAGAGCAGGAGAGAGAACAAAATGGAACAAGCAACAATCAAAGCTTGGAAAGGGATACTTTCCCAGGCAGCACGGCCAGATTATTCTCAGAAAGGAACTTTTCCGGTCTCTGGCAACGATTAAGTAAAAGGTGGACTCACATGAAAGGAAAAACAAACAAATGTTCATATTGACAAAGATGCTTCTACAACTATTTCCATCACACCTAGGCCCAGCAGCTGAAGAAAGGTCCTCATTCCATCCCAGCTACCACTGCTCTGGTCTTGGAGGGAGAGAAGAGCAAACAGTCACAGCTCTATCATGCCCAGACCTAGAAGCTGAGGAAAGATCCACTCTCACTGCTATGGCTTTGGACAGAAAGAAGAACAGGCATCTGCTGGACTTTATCCATTCCCACACTGCCATCACCTTTTCCTTGTGTTATCAGGGAGAGAAGAAAAGATTAAGAAATGACATGATAGACATGTTTATTCTTGAACCAGATTTGTCTTCTTTGACTGCAGAAATGCAAGGCTTAGAAGAGTTATGTTTTCAGACTACCCCTCCTCAAGTGTACCAACCAGCATGGCCAGAAGCCATGTCAATTGGGGGGTTATGGAATCCATGATTGGGAACCAACTTCTGTGTAAGTCACCTAGAAACATGGAAACTTGGGGTGTCTATAACTGTCACTTTTATAAACTCTGAAAGTAAATTGGAAAGTACACAATTTCACTGTGCTGAGGCAAACCTACATTTTGAAGACAGACAGCAAACAAATTTATGAAATCACACCCTATTCCCATTCTGACTCAGAATCAAAGGGAGGCTTTGCAATGTCTCAACTCCCACTCATGGTTTTACCTTAGAATTAATTTCTTCTGTTTCTGCTTTCAAGCTCAATGGTTCCAGCCATTTTGCCATTTCTAGCATTGTACAGTGGACCCTTGTTATACGCTGGGGTTTGGTTCCAAGATCCCCCATGTATAACAAAATCCGTGTATGCTCAAGTCCCATTAAATATAATAACATAGCAAAATGGTGTCCCTTACAAAAAATGGAAAATCAAGGTTTGATATTTGAAATTTATACTTTTTTTTTGGACATTTTCAAACTGTGTATACTTGAATCCGTGTGTAAAAAATCCGTGTATAAGAAGGGCCGATTGTACAGCAAAGCATAGTACAGGAAGACAGTAAGAAGTTGACTGGTTGTCTTAGTAATGCAGGGATGCTTCCTTGTCTTCCCACATAGTACAGAATGCAATTTCCTAGTCAACTGTGTAATATCCTTTTCCTCTTTTATGACACTATGGAGATTATCAGATGGGGGACGAAACGTCCTTATGCTGTCCATTTCCTGTTCTTATAGAATTATTGCAAGACGATTTTCATATGATGTCAGGCTTATCCTGTCATTATCCCATCCAGAAAGCATGATTGACTGCGATCATGCAAAAGGCTTTCAAACGATGCCACACAGATCCTGTCGTTGTCCCGTCATTGAAGCGTCACTGTCCAGCATTTTGCATTAATGGGAGTTTGCGTTAATGCAATGCCACTTCAATGACGGGACAATAGTGCTGTGATCTGAAAGCCTTTCATGCGATCACTGTCAAAGATGGGATAAGGATGAGGGAGTGATCCTGTCCTTATCCTGTCTGTGTGTGATAATCTCCTGTGCAACATTTAGCTCTAAAGAGAAGAAAAAGCCAGTAGCATACCTTTCTGATTAATCCTCTGTCATTCCAATTTTCCAGCTCCTTTTAAAATGTCCCAGTTTCTCTTACCTCTCCTGTTTTCCCCATTAGTCCCATGCTTATTTCATATGGTGCAAACTGAGTTTGAAGTGCAAAAGCAGTTTCAATTAACCAGCAGGAAGGAGAGGAGATTCTTATCCTTCCCAGGAGGCCCAGGCAAAAGCAAATTGCTGCAGCCTCTCTTCACTTGCGTATCCTTTCTTATTAATAATTTTGGTCAACTTGATCACACTTTGATATTGTCTGACCACATTTGTCCCAATTTTCATCTATGAAATATTCGAAGATATGCTGTCACAACTGCTCCATGTCACAGAAGGGAAGGGGGAATAAGAAAAATGGGTGGAGGTATTGAGGTCATTCAACATCCTGTAACATCATGCCCAGATTTCCTACTGGTTGATTCTTTGGTTCAACCCAACCATTAATTTTTCAATTCTTTATTATTCCTTGGTTACTATGTTTGCATAACAATGGTACAGGTCCTAACAATTGACTGTTACTACAGCAAGAACATGGAATATTCTTGATAGGCTGTGGCTTGGTATATATAACAAAATATTTTTGTTTTAGTATCTGTATGATTAATAAATTCCTATAAATGATAAATAAGCCCCATCAGGGCTTTCAATTTCACTTTAGCTTGTGTTTTGTTTACCCTCAATTTGCCATTAAAGAAATGTTTATGCAACAATATGAGGCAATGCATATTTATCATGGACTGCAGGTTAACGTGTGATATTGAGAAACAGCAGTGAGGTGGGGCAGAACCTGACCTGACTTCTAAGTAGATGTGGGAGAAGTGTGTTTGCTGGATTCAGTTTAGTATCTTTACTGTTGCTGGCTTTTTATTTTTTTTTTTTTTATTTTTTTTTTAAACCTAACTTTTTAGGGCACCAGTTCCATGGCTCCCTCATAGCTTCCTGTTTTGCTTTCAGATCATTTTTCTTCAACATCTTTTGCCCCTTGTGCTGTTGTTTGTTTCTGTGTCAATGGGTGGATTAATACACTCATTGTGCACCATATAATCTCATTATTGTGCCATATAAGCATGTGTTAAGTCACCCTTACTATTCATGCTTTTGTTTAGTTTGTACAAAAATCACTATCCTTGTTTCTACTGTTTTTGATGGAAGTGATTCTTTTCATGGTGGGACTGGTTAGTGGCAGTCCAGAAGAGACTGAGGTGAACCAATCTTACTACATTCCTGCCTTTTTCACTATGCTTCTTTTATTCCTCCTTCACATGCACACACCCATAATGTCACAACACCTTTTCATCATCAGATGGTGTACCACATTGCCTGATGCTCCATTAGCATTAGGTGGAATATGAGTTATTATCCATGACTGAATACCTGAACATGGATTCCATGGATCACAATGACTGTGACACACACACACTGACACACACATACACACACTAAGTTTTGCCACTTGTTGCAAAGACAGGATGTATCCTCCTTTATTTACAGTTGTATAGTGGATTAATGACCCCATTGCCAGTCTATGTCTATGTCTGATTTGTGATCTGCCAATTATGGGAAGTGGAATTATAACACACTCTAGTTTCAGCCCTTTCACAGCATGACAAAAAGTTGTGTGGAAAGGAACAGAAAGGAGGGAAAAATTCTGCAAATGACTAGATACTCATACCACCAGGAATTCTTAGTTAGTGTGTTGGGGAAAAATCAGTGCATGTTCATAACAGACTGAAACATGTGTAAACAAGAAAGTGACTATAGTTAAATTAATCTTAAATTGTTGCCTTTGTCATGAAATGGATAAAGTACTGACAATGCCAAGAATGGGTATTGCTTTCTTTGGAGAGGTACAATTATCACGTGAATAACAAGGTGGGAACATAAGGTGGTGGGAACAATCAGCCACTATGGTATAATATTCACCTTGTGTAAATCTGCCCTGCATTTGATTTTTTAAACTCACTTTTTTTCTCTTTGGAGATTATTGCATGGCTTTGTTCACCCAATCTGGGCACTGACTAGGCATGGGTTTAAACAGGTTAAAACAGATTTTATTGCATGCCTCCTTGCCCAACTCAGCCACATCACATACCCAATCCAGACTCCTGGCACACTTTTCAGAAAACAGGAAAGTATTGTTCATTTGAAAAGTACACCAGGAGTCTGGATTGGGTACATGATGCAGCTGAGTTGGGCAAGGAGGTGTGAGATAAAGTCCATTTTCACCCGTTTAATCCCATGCCCAGCCCATGTCCAGATTGGGTGAAAAAAGGCATGTGATAATCTCCTTTGTCTCCTTTAAAATGTTCTAAATTAAATAAAATGCTTTTTAGGTGGTGTCCCACACAGAAACTGGATGACCCACATATACACTGTCCAAAAGGCAACTAGGAGTGCCATAACATCATTTCTGCTCACCCCAAGTGCAGCCACAACAGGGAATAACAGTAGTGCTCCAAAAGAGTCAAAAATGGTGGGTGCTGCTCTGGATCATGCCCTCTCCTCTCTTAAATACATGTTCATCTTGCTGAGGTTAGCAACATTTGCATGCCTATCCTCACTGGGAGCTAGGACCTCATTGCACTGGGCTTTTAGAATGGCCCCAGCGCAGAACAAAAGGGGTCAGGAAGGGAAGGGAACAGGGAAAGGATGCATTTTACTGCATGGCAGAACACCGGTGGCATTCCGGCATGCAGTAAAATATGTCCTTTCCCTGTTCTGTTCCCTTCCCGCCCCCTTTTGTTTCCCGCCGGGGCCATTCTAAAAACCCTGTGTGAAGAGGTCCCTAGATTGCATGTTACCGTTTAGGAGTTTAAGAACAGCATGTTTATAGTAACTTCCTATTTGTTTGTCTTGTGTGTTTGTGTACACTGACTCTCTAGTCTTCCTTTGTATTCTGGGGTCTCATCTGCACTCTCTTTTTCTCCCAGTCTGTCCTCCTCAAATCATGTGTAATAAGATCCTCTCCAGGTGTGATGCTCTAGCTTTCCTAATATCATGTAGTAGCTTTTCTTTTCTACCCTTTGTTCAAGATGAAACTGTGATGATTATATCATTATATATATTTGTGAAAAAGCCAACTTACAAAGAGGACTAAGGGATTGTGCACACTAGTGGAAAAAGCCAATTTGGGGGCGGAGTCAGGGCATAGCCTCCATATGACACACTCCCTGGCTCCATCCCCAGGGTGGTGTGATGCTACGCGATGCACCACATGGCTCACAGCATCATGGCACTCCTCTGGCGCTCTAACCACACGATGCAGTACCGAAAGAGCACCATAAAACCGCAACACTGTGGCTATCGTGCCCTTTTTAGGGCTCATTTTTCTGCCCTGCAAAGGCCAGTTCAGGGCCACAGTGGATGGTTGCCACAGCCCCTCAGTTTAATTTCCTTCTTAGCTAAACCTTGGGGGTGAGGTGGAGAGGGCTGATGAACTATTTAACATCTACCTAGAATATTAATTTCTCTGCTTAAATGATGCACTGTTCTCTCTCATATTTCCTAACACATTTGGCTAAGAGGACCCCTCCTTTCAGAAGATGATAGGACAAACCTTAAAAACACAAACTGTAGCCCTTCAGATATTGACAGCTGACTGCTCCCATGATTCTTCACTGTTGACCAGGTTGGCTAAGGCTGATGCACACTGGTACCCAAGAATATCTAGAAGGGTACTGAATTCAGAGACATGGCCATGGTAGTCAGAAATATCAGTACGCAAAGGAATCTTGTAGGTCCTTTGAGACTAATGAAGTAAAACTCATTGTAAAATAAGCTTTCTTAGACTTGCATCTGAGAAAACAGATTAAGGGGCTTGACAGATCGCCCCAAAAGTGCGGGCTGGAGCCACCTGTTTTTACTCCTGACAGAGGCTGCACCAACCAAATACTTTACTTAATTATTGGAGATCTGTTAAAGATTCTACGCTTAAGGTTTTTCCTAAGTTGTGTTTTCAATATTTATCAACCTGTAAAGTCTGGAGCTCAAGACACCAGAGGCTGCTTGAATTATATCCTGCTCTAACTGAAAATTCTTCTAGTTTAAATTCAAGAGAGAAGCTCCGTGAATATATCTTTAACCATGATGTACATCTGGATAGGGTGGCTATTAATAATTCGAAATTTTCCAATTGGTTTAGATTATATAAATTGGACCATCAGATGGCTGTTTATCTAGGGAATCTTACATTTCTAAAGCTTAGACAGGCTTTTACAGCTCTTCGCTTCCAAACAATGCCCTCAGCCATGATTGACGGTAGATATTCACATACACCTAAGGATTCCCGTTTATGTATTTGTGGAGCCCCAGAAATCGAGGATTTGCCTCATTATTTGTTTTCTTGCTCACTATATACTGGTCCAAGAGCAAAATTTATGGGATCTATTCTGTCCAATTTACAGTCTAATACCATTTCTGAAAAGATTTTTTATCTCTTGTCTGATATTGATTCTAAGGTAACTTACAAGGTTTCATTGTTTGCTTCAGCAGCAAACAAAATTCGGGCAAGGGTAATAGCAGACATTGCAGTTGATTGTCAGGGGGATGACTTTATCTAAACTTTGAAGCTGTTTTTGTTTTTTTAAAAATGTTTTTAATGATTCTTAGGTGGATGATCTTACCCAAATCTTGAAGTGGTTTTTTTCTTTTAAAGTTGTTTTATTCAATTGATTGGAAGTATATTATGTATTAAATCTGGATGCTATTTGATGGAATATTTTATAATTCTGAATTGCTGTTATTGGTTTTATATTTTATCATGCGAATGGCCTTTGGCTTAAGCATTAATAAAGATTGATTGACCAACCAAATACTGCAGCCTCTGTCAGGATTAAAAAGAACCCATTGAAAGCAGGTTCTTTTTAGTCTGCACGGCAGGTGCCATGAGTGCACTAATGGCGCACTCGTGTGCAGCAATGACACACGCGCAGCACAGTGACGTTTAGACCCTGCGCCCACTTGCTTCATCATGGCAGCCCCCATGTGGATGGGGCCATGCCATGATGACACCACCAGTGTGCAGTAGGGCTCGGGAGCATGAGGTCGCTCCACACTCCTGAGCCCTAAAATTAGCCCCAGAACACTGCTTTCTGGCAGTCTGTACCAGGCCTAAGTCTACAAAAGCTTATGCAACAACTTTTTTCACACAGTTAATATCAAAGATGCTCTTTGCATAGAGGGGTGCTGGTTTGCCAACCCTGTTCTCATGTCACAAGCACAATTCTTGAAGACTGGTATACTAACACCGGAAAATTCAGTGCTGGGGATTTGTAAAGCCTGAAAACATTTCAATAGATATGCTTTTTCATTCTACAGCTTTGAGAAATCTCTGTTTAAACTTTATATGTCTGCTTTACTATTTATATGCACAAAAGGAACACTAAAGTGACTTTTTAAAAAGTTTTATGCATGTAGCTGGGATTGAAAGGGTCAGGTTTTACAACCTGTTTTCTCCAAGCCAACTTTTAATGGGAAGCATAATTGTGCTATTCATGCCATTGGAAGCACAAACTAGAAAACAATGTCCTGTTTAGAGGCTGGTCTCTGCTCACACCATGCTTAATGGTTAAGCAGAACATTTCTAGAAAGCTAGCTTTTAAACACTCACATGCTCCCAGCAGGCTTGTAACCAGGAGCTCAATTTGGATTGTTCTTGATAAGCTATGATCTTGAGCACCCATGTGACCATTCATAATGGCTTGCATGCTGTACATCAAAAGAAGGTCTGACACAACGGGTGCAGTTTTTCACTTTACAAAACCCCTAAGCAGTCTGTAAGCTAAAAACAGATTATGCCATGAAGGTAGTGAGTAATGCTGCACATTAAAAATAATAATAACAATATGCAAGAATAGGTTTGGAAAAACAGCGAGTGAAATCACTGCCAGAGATACAGTGTTGGCTTCAGTTATTGGGACAGGAAAGGGCATTCATGAGCAATGTGTATATTGATGGCACTATATAAGTACTTAAATGAGTATTAACATTGTTATGACATCTCCAGTTGATTAAAGAGCCAATGATTTAGTTTATCAGTTGAGCTTTATAATACCAAATTTGCAGGAGAAATTATCTGAAAGACAGCTTTCTTCCCTATAGACTATCCTAGTCTACAATCTGAAGCATAGACTTTGCTTATACAGTGAACCCTTGTTGTACGCTGAGGTTTGGTCCCAAGATCCCCCGTGGATAACAAAATCCGTGTATGCTCAAGCCCCATTAAATATAATGACATAGCAAAATGGTGTCCCTTATAAAAAATGAAAAATCAAAGTTTGATATTTGAAATTTATACTTTTTTTGAACATTTTCAAACCGTGGATGCTTGAATCCATGTATAAAAAATCCGTGTATAAGAAAGGCCAACTGTAATTCTGTGGCCTGGTCTTTTCTGTTGTGGTACCCTCCATGTGGACTGATCCCTCTCTTGAAACCAGGATCTCAATGTGATGGTGTCTCAGCTCCAAGTAATATTGGTTATGATGGATTATCTAGATCCATTTCAATCTGGCTTCAGGGGTGGTTGTAGAACTGAAACAGTTTTCCATGCCTTGATGGATGATCTGGTCTAGGGGAAAGGGATGGGCAAAGGGATTCTCTCTGTTGGGTCCACTGGCTCTCTGTGGCAACTCTATTATTTGCCCCTCTGGAATGGGACTCAGAGGTACTGTTACTCAATGACTTCAGCCCTTCTTGTATGTCCAAGTTCACAAGGTGGCACAGGGGAACTTCTGTTTAAATTATAATTGTTGGTCTATGAGATACCTTGGGGTACTGTCTTATCTTCCATGTTGTACAGTGGGCCCTTGGTATCTGCTGGGGTTTGGTTCCAGGATCCCCTGTGGATACCAAAATCTGTGGATGCTCAAATCAATTAAATACATTGGCATAGTTAAATGGTGTCCATTATATAAAATGGCAAAATTAAGGTTTGCTTCTTAGAATTTATATTTTTACAAAATATTTTCAAGCAGTGGATGCTTGAATCCATGGATAAAAAGTCAATGGATAAGGAAGACTGGCTATATAACATTACTGTATAACCACTGGGAGATGTTTCCAGGGTTTAAATACCCAGTTTTACTTCTATTTGCCATCTGAATCCAAGAAAGCAATTTTAGTTCTAAAACAGTATCTGATGTCACTACCAGACTGAACAAAGCCAAACAAGTGGAAACTTCATCCAGACAAGACTGAGGTGATCTTGGTCAGTGAAAAGACAGATCAGAAAACAGAGATTCAACATTTTGCTGTTTTGCAATTTGGGCCTACTTGCAATTTGAGTGTTCTCTTGATTCAGCCCTGGATCTAGATACCTAGAAATTTTGTTTGGTTGGTTTAGTGCTTTTTGTTTGTTTGTTTGTTTGTTTGTTTGTGAACATTTTCCAAGAAATGTTCAGAAATTTCAGCTGGTGCAGTCCATTGACCAAAAGTGGTTACAGGGAGCCATAACGGCTAGAGATTGTTTTTCTAGAAACAATTCAAAGTGATAGTTTTGACCAGTTAAGTCCTACCTGGTTTGAACCTAGGCTATCTGGAGGAGTATTCTCTCATACATGCCTATGTGGTCCCTGAGGTCTTTGAGGAAGGTCTGCCTCTTGATTTCATCACCCTCACAGCCATGCCTGGTGGGCAGACAAGAGGGGGCCTTCTTGGTGATTGCTTCCAGGAACTACCTTCCAGGGTGACTGAGCCTGGCCATCCCCATCCCTGTTTTCCTTCACCAGCAGGCAAATAAATCTGTCCTAGTTGGGCTTTTGGTAACTGATTTGATGCCAGGGGAAGTTTTAATGGATTGGATCTGTACATTTTTAATGACTTGTTTTAAATTTTCTTTTAATTTAATAGCACTTTAATATTATCATTTGTATAATGGCCTTTTAAGATGATAGCCTTTTTTATGGCTTTATGGATCTATGTTTTATGTTATATAATATTATCTTGTATAAACTATATTTCTCACCTAGGCTAGTGATTTGTAGACATTTGAAGCCAGCCCAGTTATATACTTAGAGATTTCAAACACTTCTTCCTCACACACAGAAAGAGAAAAACACAGAGAATAGTACTGAAGAAAGAAAAAAGTACACAAAGAAACCAACAGTTGAATGAATGAACCAAAAAGAAAGATATGCAGTTTTAACAGAGTACCAACAAAAATATACTTCTTTATTGGATTTGACTTACCTTAAGTTTTAATTCAAACTCAAGCAATCAAATTTTCAAAGTCTGATCAGCTGAGAAATAAGGATATTAAATATGATTAAATGTGATTGCATTTGAGTGTGAGGACTATTCTTCCATTACTGCTTTGATTAAAAAAAGTAATCTGAGCTCTGAGGTAGAAAAGTTAAATGCAGCAAGAAGAAAAAAGAAGACAAAGTTTGCTTCCTTTTCAAAAGAAAGGAGGAAAACATGATCTCTTTGGAAAAAAATAGAGTGACTTCTATTTTCTCCACAAAACAGAAAGTAATTGGGGGTGAGGTTTTGGTAACATAAGACTATATCTTAGAATATCACATATTACCTGTAATTAGTGACTTTCAGTGGAAAGGGCTGACAAATTCCATTCATTTTCCTTCTAGTTGACAGAACAAAAGTCCTGATGTTCCTTCCTTCCATGGAAACAGAGGTTTTAGATGTAAACCCTGTTGTGGTGGGGGGGGGGGGGGGGGTGCCAAAATTCCACCCAGTGAAGAATGACCTCTGCTACTTTCCAGTCTTACAGCAGCAGCCAGATGGATGCAGCCTGTTTGGGGATTCCAGGAGGAATCCTTGAGAGAGACTCTGTGCCTTCACAAATATAGAGATACTATTAATACTAACACATTGTGTAACAAAAGATACATTGTTCAGAATCTAGATCGGCTGTTTAGTTAAGGATCAGTTGGACTGGGTTTGGCCTTTGTGGTTTCTTTCAATTCCATGATTCTATTATACATAACATCTTCTGGTCCTGCCACAGTCCACCTTAAGAGTCAGCCACTGGATCAAATGAAGGTAGCCCATTCAGAAGCCACTCAGGATTCAAGGAAGATGTTTCCACCATCACAACCTCACAACAGCAAGGCTGAGACAAGGACTTGCAAGTGAAGTCCAGCTTTTGATGGTCACAGGCTCTCTTGCAGATGAAAACATTCTGTTCCTTGCATCCCTAATGCCAGTTGAACCAATATACTTCTACTGATTCAGCACCTGGCTCTTAAAGTGGACCAGGGGAGTTGTTAAAGTCGGCTCCAAATGTGTAAGATTAGTAAATACAGAGCACTTCCAGATCTGTGACTCTTGGTTATAAACCCATAACTGCAGTGCTGCATACCATCCATGTTTTTCTTCCAGCTGTTGGAACTGGGAGAGGGTATTAAAAGACAATGCTCTTTTTTTTAAAAAAAAGAGAGAAACATCAGGAGGACAATTTCTTGGCAAATTAGAGTAAGCATCTGCAACAATCCAGAAGAAAACAAAATACTACACTCCAGTCACCAGGGCAGTTACTGGGATGGAGGGGGGCAAACTAAGGGCATTGTCCCAAATAAGAATTCTGCTCTTTAATGACATTTTCCTTCAGTCTCCAAATTTCTAGCATTGCAGAGAGTGAGCAATCAAAATTATTCACACTGAAAACTCTTACCTTTGCCCTTGGTAAGTTTGTCTGCCCATTTTCTGTGAATGCCTAAACACTATTTCTAAATGCTCAACTGAAGTTTTCAGTTTCTCCAGTTCCAAAGAAAAGGGGACAGGCAAAGTTACCAAAGGAATGTGAACAAAGCTTAGAAAAGACTTTTAGGTGTGAACAATTTTCAGTGCCTTGCTCTCTGCAATGTTAGAAATTGGGAGAATGAAGGCAAATTTCATTGGGTGAGCAGAGATTTCGTATGGGAAGAAATACTCTCATTTTCCCCTCCTGTAGTTACATCCCTGAGCATGGGACAGCCATCTGAAATGTTTTAAACATGTCACTGTCTATCATTTTCCTTGTGCTCCTTTCCCCCCCCATTTTTGCGAGTCTGGTCATTTTTAAAAATGTAGTCACCTAAAATATTCCAAACAAATGCCAGCATGACAAGTTATCTTTCCAAATAAGAAGAGACCTATCCATAATCAAATCTGCAATCTTTAATTTTGGGGGGCTGCTGTGTTAAGTCTTCAAAACCTTTCTTTGTTTGTGTTTTTGTGTGTGAGAGAGGGGACAAGATAGAAAAGAAGAAGAAGAAAGTATATCCTTAGAAATGAGATAAATGGCAAAGAAGCAGCAGAGATCAGTCATATTCAATTCCTAATTGAAAACTTGGCTGCTGATCAAGCACAGGCAACGGCCAGCTGAAGCCCCCAGGATGCTGTTACATACTTCAACCCGGTCTCTCCAACTCAAAAAAGATCAATCACAAATTAACATTGTATTAGTGAAAGCAAAGATTTTTGTTCAAAAAATGGCTAGCCAATATGGAACGTCAGAGATGTATGAATGGAATCTATTTCGTTTTTAAAAAACAGCCTTGGATAAGATGGTGAAAAACAAAACTTGAAGCATGGCTGGTGAATTACTATATTTCTGGCTGTTTTTCAGTGTAGTGTGTAACTTGCACTTAAAACCTTTCTGATGAGGAACAATTATTATTTAATTTTAATTACTTATTAAAATATTTTTATCATTTTTTGATCATGAGATCTCAGTGTGTCAAACATAAAATAACAGAAACAGTTTTGTTGTTGCTATTAACTGCTGTCAAAGCTGGCTTTGACTTATGGGGATCCTATGAATAAGAGACCTCCAAGTGACTATCATCAATAGCTCTGCTCAGGTCATTTGCATAAAGCCTAAAAGAGCTTTAAAACCATTTGAACACATATAAAACTATGCAGCATTTCCACAATGCCTAAAGAAAACTTTAAAAACCATGTACATTTGTAAGTACATAAAAAGATGAAACATTTGCAGAAAGTGTAAAGGCATTTAAAAACTGTGAACACTTACCTACACATAGAACTATAAAACACTTACACAAAGCCTAAAAGAGCTTTAAATCCCCATTTGTACATACATATGACTATGAAACATTTGCAGAATACCAAGGTAACACATTTCTAGGGTGTGTGTTTTTTTCCAAGTTCTCAAATGCAACTGTCCCACTCCTCCCAGCTTCCTGGACTGGTGCCCACTAGAACTAACTGCAAAGAATAATCTGCACAGATGTACTGTCAGTGATCTAAAAACATTTAATATAGAAATATTATCTAAAGGACATCACGGCTGTGACACAAGCTATGAAAAAAATAACACCTTAAGTTACCCACTAACCAGACCCACTCAACACTTTTAACCTGCTTGGACAAATGAAGGTTCACGAAGCCACAGAAGGGCATAATTAATCTCAGCTCTCCTTGATCTGTCCCTCCTTTCATTTTAAAAATATTAAGCACGAGCCACTGAGCAGACTAATGCAGAAACATCAGAGAAATTCCTTTAAATGGGGTATAGTGAATATACAGGCCTTTCTCCCTTGTTGTTGTTGATGTTGATGACAGCCTTTGAGTTAGCCTCGACCCATGGCTACCCTATGAATAAGAAACCTTTAAGTCACCCTATCCTCACCCACTCTGCTCAGCCTCTTCAGATTTGTGGCCATGGCTTCTCTGATTGGGTCCATCTGGAATGCAGTCTTCTTTTTTTCCTATTGATTGCCACTTTACCAAGTCTTTTCCTTTCTTCTCATGACCTGACCAAAATACTACAGCCTCTTATTCAGTTCAGCAATTCCTCCAGATAGCCGAATACTGTGTTTTAAGATTTTGATCTCCAATCTTCAGCTGAAAAGTCTCCTGGAGTAGTTTCAATACAAACAATAAAAACAAGCCCCAACCCTACCCATAGATTAACTATGTCATAAAAATGAAGAGATGGGAAGTGAAGAAACAAACAAGCAAACAGGCACCAATACTTAATGATGATGAGATTTCCAAATATCAGCAGAAAAATGTTCTGCAGCTGACACATTGAACAAAAGTCTCAGTTGTCCATGGATGGCTCTGTTAGCCTAGAAGAGTGTTGTGCTTGTGTGAGGAATCTGAGTCCAAGGTTTGACAGACTTGTCTTGATATGTACTTACTAGGTAGTTCACATATTGGCGCAACTTGCATTCTAGAATCCTCATATTCATAGAGAGCCGTGGATGCGAAAAATGTGCACTAAAAATGGTGATTAGATAAATATGCACATTTCAAATGTGGGCAAACACTGCTTAAACATAGTCTGAGAGCCTTCATCAAAAAATGTAACTTTATACTCATAGACCTGCTGCTCAATTGTGCTACACCATTATAGAACAATGATGTTGCACCATCTAATGCACATAGCACATTGATATGCAATGGGAAATATGTAAGCCATGCAACAAGTGCACAATGATGTACAATGATGCTCAAGGTGCACCATGCAATGGTGTGAATGACACCACACTCATAATTCCACATTTGTAAACCTTATCCATCAGCCAAAAAAGTACAATTACATGCATAAGGCATTAACAGAATGCCAGCCCTGCTTTAGTAGATGGGAAGATGAGCTTCAAGCCATAAGCAATGAAAAAGCATGTACATTTGTTGTTGTTGTTTAAAAAAAAACACAAAGAGAGTAACAGATCTTATGCCATTTAAAAAAAAAAGACAGAATGAGGAAAACAAACTGCTAAAACAGTTTTAATGTATTTCTTTCATTTTTATAATCAGGATGACAAAAACTTCAAACTTTTCTGTTTTGGGGGGTGAATCCCTCTTTTCTAAAACATGCTCTTGATAAATCATTCTGTTCTTTTTTCATTTTGTGGGAGATTTGGGAGTATCTTTTTAAACTATTACTGGCATGCATAAGTGGCTGAGTAGTCAATACTGCTGAATGTGTTGACACAACTAGTCTGTTATTATGAACTACAGTAAGTCTATTGTGAGGTTAAATATTCCATTAAACATTCTTAAATGTTCAAAAATGAGGAAATCATGATGGTCAGTTTATCCACTGCTTCAGAAGCCAGTGAAGGCTGTTTATTCCACAGTACATAAAGGGTGAAGATAGAAATTCTACATGGAGTAAATGAAGGCTGAGCTTAAATTCCCTTCCACGAAACAAAACATCTTTGCAAGCAGAGAATGTATATGTATGCACGTAGGAGCATTCATCCCAACCTGTTTATACAGTATATATTTGTGCACACAGGCTGTAGTGGTCTGAGGGTTGTACTACATGACTAAACTGAGGCTATCATCTTTTGTACATATAATGAGACAATGTGACTCATTGGCAAAGACGATAATGCTTGATAAAGGGAGAGGCAATAGAAAAAGAGGCAGACCACACTACAGGTGGATTGGCTCACTAAAAGAAGACACAGCCTTGAGTTTACAAGGCCTAAGCAGATTGGAGGTCTCTCATTCACCATAGGAACACCATAAGTCTCACTCAACATTGTGGCAAATAAGAAACACAGACTGTGCCACATATTTGAATGAAAGTATGGAGATCAACAGTGGGATCAGCAGGTGATAATTTGGGGATAGAGAAATCCACCTGTTTCACAACCAGAAATTCACTCCATTCCCTTTCTACATCAGTTTGCAACTTTTAGAATTAAAACAAGTCTGAAGAAAAAAAGTGTACATATTTGTACATGTTGCCCCCCACTTTACTCATTATTTTCAACTAAGGGGCTGTACAGGTGGGTGGCATGTAGCCACCCCTTTACTGGCCGGATTGGTGTTGCAACAACCACATGCCACGTTCATCCTAAAACATTGCCACATCATGGAAAGAGAAGGATCTTCTGTATTTTGAAATAATGGGGGAAGGGATGCAAAGGGTCAGCATAAATGTAGTACATGAATAATGGTGTAACAAATATGCAAGTATGTCCCTATTCTTTTATTTTCTTTAGTGAAATGTTGGATGGTGTCAGATTAATTTTTCCATAAGCTAAAAACACCACCTGTTTTTTAAGAGACAGCCTTAACTTGAATAAAAATCAAGAGGCATTTCAAGAAGAAATTACTGTGAATAAACTTCATCTCCATTCCATCTTAAGATCATCCTGCTTTCTGTTGTATGTGTTCCAATTATATCAGTATTCTACAGGTATTGTTTTTCATTTTATTTAATATTCACACTTTTTAGGAGTGGGAAAAAAAACCAAAAATTCTTTAATGGATAGCTCTCCAGTGCATGTTAATTTTCTAAGACACCAGAGAGAATCCTGTGGTTAAATACATATTTATAAATCTTTTTCAAATGTATATTATTTACCTAATAGACAAAAAGAACGGCTCTGAAATAGCTTTTCTTCTCTAATCAGGTAAATACAAATTTGCAATTTTTCATTTAATCATAATTTTTTGAAGTGGCTGGAGGGGATTCTTTTCTACAGAGCTCTGTTGTGAGTTTCCAAAGTTTGAACTTGATTTTACACTCCTTGCCCCAGGAAAATGCCAAGTTTGATATGAGGTACGTTTTTCTAATTCTTTTTTTCCTTTGTCGGCACCTCTCTGTATTTTGAAACAGGTACCACAACAGCTGTAGAACAGTGGTGGAATAGTGCAGCCCTTCAGATGGTACTACTGCAACATCCAGTATTCCTTAACTTTGATGGTGCTGCTTAGGAATGCTGGGGGTTGCAGTTCTGCAACACCTGAAGAGTAACACCATTCTCTCCCCTCCTATCAAACAACAGCAAGGTTTGGTACTGGTTTTCATGAGATGCTTCTACTAGAACAAGTAGGAGGAAAACTTTTGCCCAGTCCTCCTTCTCCTTGAAGTCTTTGCAGCCTCTAAAATCTGCTTCAATGTTCTAGTAGCCCATTCAGAGTAGTGTTGGGGGGGGGGGGCAGAGGTGTAGCTACTGGGGGGCAAAATGAGGGCATTCTGCAATGAGAATTCTAGTCCCTAAATGAAAATTTTCCTTATATTCCTAAATTTGTAGCATTTCAGTATGGTAAAATTTCACTTAAGCATTTACAAACACGGTTAAGATATCCAAAGAAAAGGGGGAGGCAAAGTTACCAAAAGAATGCAAAGACATCAAATATAAAATGTGGCATGTGAACAATTTTGAGTATGTCACTGACTGCAATGCTAGAAATTTGGGGACTGAAAGAAAGTTACAAGGGGGAGAGAATTCTTCGGTGACGGCCTCATAGTGCCCCCCCCCACCAATTATTACATAATATGTGTACTTGCAGGAAAATATTGGCATGTTATTACACATATAATAGCAGTTAACACCCCAGCCTTATGAGGAGACCCTTTGCCAGTTTATCATATCTCCTTCTGGTTCTCAGCCTACACACACCATATTCCAAAACTCCCTGCCCCTAACCCTATTCATAGGTTATCCACCCACTCTAGCATTAGGTAGTATCTTTCCTCGTGCCTTTGTCCCTCAATGCCCATAGTTAAAACTGAACTTGTCACCTCATCACCATACCCAGAAGTTTTGGATTTCTATGCCTATTCATACAGTCTGGTTATAAAATTCCTTCTCAGCAATAGTTCACTCCATGCAACTGAGATTAGTGGTCAGAGTCTATGAAGTAATAATAATAATAATAATAATAATAATAATAATAATAATAAACATCCCACCTTCTTCCTAGTACAGGGACTCAAGGCGGCTAACAAATCTAAAACAGTCCATGTTAAAACACTACAAAATATGCAAAATACAAGTTTAAAAAACAATTAAACAATTCAAACAATTAAGAACATTACAATAGAAGTATAGTGTCTAGATCAAGGGAAGTAATAGTGCCACTATATTCTGCTCTGGTCAGGCCCCACCTGGAATATTGTGTCCAGTTCTGGGTGCTACAATTCAGAAAGGACATTGAGAAACTGGAGCGTGTCCAAAGGAGGGCGACAAAAATGGTGAAGGGTCTGGAAACCATGCCCTATGAGGAACGACTTAGGGAGCTGGGGATGTTTAGCCTGGAGAAAAGAAGGTTAAGAGGTGATATGATAGCCCTATTTAAATATTTGAAGGGATGTCATATTGAGGAGGGAGCAAGCTTGTTTTCTGCTGCTCCAGAGACTAGGACCCAGAGCAATGGATGCAAACTGCAGGAAAAGAGATTCCACCTCAACATTAGGAGGAACTTCCTGACAGTAAGGGCTGTTCGACAGTGGAACACACTTCCTAGGAGTGTAGTGGAGTCTCCCTCCTTGGAGGTCTTCAAACAGAGGCTGGATGGCCATCTGTCAGGGATGCTTTGATCTGGATTTCCTGCATGGCAGGGGGTTGGACTGGATGGCCCTTGCGGTCTCTTCCAACTCTATGATTCTATGATTCTATGAAAGCTTATACTATTATGCCTTTTGCTCAGTTAGGGGTAAAACAGATGGTCAAAATAAACAGGTTTTCAGCAGGCTTCAAGGTGGAACATTTGGACAATGCATGCTTTGAAGCCGGCTGGAAAGCACACCCAATCCGTACCACAGGGAGAAAAGCTGAACTAAAAAGGAGCAGGATTCTTCCACTTCTTCCCAGAAAGTGTGCAACTTCACATGACTGAATAAATGCACCAATGCCAGGGCGGCTCTAAAGGGGCGTTCCTTCCAAACCCTAAACCTAATTGTGCATGCACCCTGTCTCAGGAGCACATTTAAAAGTGACGGAGCTGCTGTACCCAAGCGGTGAGGGTGGCAATGCCCAAAAGAGAAAATGTGACATATCTCAATGAGATGAGTACAACATACACAAAACAAACAGTCAAAGGGAGTGAAGGGAGTGAAGGGGGTGAAGGGGGACATTAGTGTACCTTGCCAGCATCTTCATGTGTAAGACGAATGAGTGAGTTCTGACCCAAACCCAGAGCTAAAGAATCAAAGAACCAAGGGACTGTGCTTCAAACATAGCTAAAGGACCAAACAAGATGGTTCCGCGCAAAGCATTGATGTGACGAAGGCATTTGGCAACCGAGGCGAGGAAAGTCTGAAAACTTGGAAGCTGAAGCGGGGTGCCATCCAGGTGTGATGAACCATGACCGGGAAGGTGCTTATCTCCTGAGTCGCCATGAAGAGGAACTGACAGGACAATGGAGGGCTTTGAACAGAACGAGTTGCTTTGAACATGGACTGATCTGAACAACCTGTTTCACCTCCCAAAAGAAGAAGTTGAGTAATGGGCTGCAATATTGCAAGACTTCATCAGCCAAAAGCCAGAGAGAAGAAAAAGTATAAAGACCCTGGACTTTCATCTCCATTTTGTTGGCATCTACCATGGCAACGGTGTCATCCCCAGCCTTCGAGAACAACTGATCAATGTTCAGCGGAAGGAAAGTGTGTGTGAGTATTGTATGAATATGTGAGTGAAAGAGCTCTTGATAATCAATGTTTGTGTTACTTTTGTGATTCAATAAATGTTACATGCATAGTGTTTAAAACCAAATTTGGTGTCTCAATGTCTGTGTCAGCCCTACTGTGAATAAGTTCACGGAGAGGGAGATTCTCATTACACGCTCTCAGGATAAACAGGTTGCCCTTACAATCTTGGGCATAACACATGGTCACACCTCTGCCCTGATGCCCTTTCCCAGTAAAGTGCTGAACATGCAAATGTATGCAGGTTAACAGGGACAGTCATGCAATGGGATAGCAGTCACCGGCAGTTCACTCCTGCAAAGGTGCACAAGGATGGTGGGGAGAACAGTAAAAAAAAGTACCCAGCAGCACAGCCTGAAGCTGTGCCGTGTGGTCATGACATGCACACTCCAGCCACCTTGGAAGTGGGCAGTGAGGTTGGTGGGGTTCAATGCAGCTTCAGAAAAGGCAGCTTCGAGCTGCTTTTTCCTGCCTGTCTGTTTTGCCCCTTAGTCTCAAAAGTGCTACAAGATTCCTCTGCATATTGTTATTCCAGACTAACAGGGCTATGTCTCTGTGGTTAGAGAGCCATATGACATCTGTGAACAAATTTGTGAGAAGAATCCAGGCTTCCATGTGTGTGTTTGTGTTGTGTGCCTTCGGTTTACTTATGGCGACCCTAAAGTGAACATGTCATGGGGTTTTTTTTAGCAAGATTTGTTAAGAGGTTTATTATTGCCTTCCCCTGAAGCTGAGAGCATGTGGCTTGCCCAAGATCATCCAGTGGGCTTCATGGCCACACTAGGAATTGAACTGTGGTCTCAGTCAGAGTCATAATCCAACACTCAAGCCACTACATGATGCTTCCATACTGGGGATGAAAAAGTTCAACTGTTCTATCCACACACGCAAAGACAAATAATTTCTGCACTTCTCACCCTGCTTCATTAAAACTGAATATTTCTTGCAGCATTTTTCCTTTATTTGTCCAATTAGAAGAGTATGTGGGAATTATTTTGTAGAAAACACATAGTTTTTCATTTTAAAAATGTACAGAAAATATATTTTGGGGACAAAAAAAATGTGTATTTCTGTACAAAATCATTTTTAAGAATATTTCAGGATGTGTGACTGCAAGGAGAAAATTACATGTATGTCTCACTGTTTTATTCTTCCCAGCAGGATTTTTCTAGTCTTGGGACAACCTTTCTTCAGCTGTGGAACAAATAATGAATATCCTTTGTATCTGTTCAAGTCATATCCAATTTATGGTCATTCTAAGGCAAACCTGTCAAGAGGTTTTCTTGCCAAGATTTGTTCAGAGGAGGTTTTCTGTTGCCTTCCTCAGACGTTAAGTGTATGACTTTCCCAAGGTTATGCAATGGGTTTCCACAGCTAAATAGGGATTCAGATCCTAGTCTCCCAAGTCCTAATCCAACTAGCAAATCCATATGTCACACTGGTTCTTACATTATTTCCATCCCTATCCCTTATTCAGTTTGCCCTATATTTGTTTATTTATAGAATTTCTGTATTGCCTCCCAGCCAACAAGGGCTCCTGAGGCAATGAACACATAAAAACAATACAAATATTAATTTAAACGCACACATGCGTGCACACACCCCCACCCCCCACCCACCCCACACACACATTAAAATGCTCTTTTAAAATTCCTAAAAACAGAAATCCAATTTTAAAACAGTAAAAACAGCATTTTCAAACATTAAATGCCACATGGAATGACACTTTTTTTTTTTTTTTTTTTTTTTTTTTTTTTGGCTGTCTGTTGGAAACGTAAAAGGGATGGGCCCAACTTCAAATCCTCAAGTAGAGCTGCTTTTTGTCTTATTTGGATCAGGTAACCATCTCTGGAAACCATCCAATCTGTACTTAAATTTGCACTGAAGTCCAAAACACACAGCAGAAATAATCCGTCTCAGCCTTTTCACACTACACAATTATAGTGCAATGAATCTACTTTAACTGTCACGGTTCCATCCTATGTTATCCTGAGGCTGGCAGTTTAGGGATAAATATTCAGAATTCTCAGCCAAAGACATTTAGTGACTCACCAAACTACAAATCCTGGAATTCCATAGGATGGAGCCAGGGCTGTTAAAATGAAATCGTAGTGCTATAACTGTGTAGTGTGAAAGGACCTCAGGTGATCTTGATTCATTATCAGTGGGGGACATCTGCTTTGAATAATGGGATCCTATAACAAAATAACTAACAGTTAAACTCACAAAACACACATACACACATATTAGCCAACTAATAGTTGCAAAGGGGCTACAAAGCAAGAATCCCTAGCTATGATTTTGCCTTTAGTCTTCACAAGGCAGGCAGGAGCATTGTTTTGCCATCTCCCTACTATAGTCAAGGTAATAGATTTTTCTAAGCTGATTGGTGCAGCCAATTTTTTTAAAATGCCATTGCTTGCACCATTTGTGACATCAGTGTCTGCAAGAATCTATACAACTGTTTGTCAAAGCAGGGACGTAGCTAGGATTTTAGGAAGGGGGGGGGGTCCAGACTAAGTGCCATCATTATAATGGGGCTTGAGTGCGGCGGTGCAGCAGCACACACCATTCATTTTCTAATGGAAGGGGGGGGTCCGGACCCAGAAACCACCCCCCTTGGCTATGTCCCTGGCCAAAGCAAGCCAACAAGGACAAAACCCTTCCAAGTTCAACAGCCTTGTAGGCTGCCAGAACACAAAGCTGTGTCAGGGTTAATGCATGTCAGAAGCAAAAGTAGCAGCTGCTGTCCTGTGGATAGTGAGCTATGACACCTTGCAGAACCTTAAGCCTTCAGGACTGTAATGCATTTGGATCTTCTTTGAATCTTCCAAGCTTAGGTCTTTCTCTCTCCCTCTCCCCCCTCCCTCTCTCTCAATCCTGCTCTCGAGTGAGGTATAAAGAGATTAGTAGCAAACATCATCTCATACTTTCTCCTATCCAACCTTGTAAATCTGATGCTGCCCTTGGTTAAAAGCACTGGTGTTAAATACTAACACTGCTTCTCTCCTTGTGTCTTTCTGACTCTTTGCTTTTCTTTGCAGATTTCAAGGTGATGACAAAAGAGAGCACAGTCTTAGCATTTGTTAATACCCACTTGACCCACAAAAGAAATTCACCAGCATTTGCAGCTTCTAATTTAAAAACCATTAGACCGTTCCGCTTGGCGGACCAGATCTAAATATTCTTAAAGGGGTGGTTTAATTTAATCATTACCTTAACAAGCCCCCTTTTAAAATGATGATCCGCCAAATTCAGGGGATTTGTTTTGGAATCTGATCCAATAACTGGCTTTGTACAAAGAGAAGCATAGCTGCATCTGATTTGGTTCAGAACGGGGTGATAATCATGAAAATTACTTTGCATATTTAATCACTGTGAAAACATGAGTACAAACTACTTTCTAGAGATTACCTTAAAAAAATTTAAAAGCTTCAGGCTTTGCAGCAAGCATGCCAAGTACTTTGATTTACAGAGAATTATTTGGATTTTATAGAAAGCTCAGTGTTTCAAAGACTTCAAGCTAGTCAGCCACTGGCAAAGTAACAGTTTTCATAGTGAAAGCAAAAAATAAAAAAGATACAGGTTGGGGGAGACCCTTGTGACTTGTTTAAAAATAATATTCAGACCAATTGCTTCAGCATTTGTAGTTTAAGGTCATTGTTTAAGAGCTGGTCTATAAAAATAATTGCAACTCACCACTGGTATGGCTTTGTCACTGGCCAAAGGGTCCAAGAGGTTTCATCTTTTTGAATTTCTGCCAGGATGCTCCTGAAGTTCTATACCTTTTTTTAAAAAGTGGAGATAGTGTTTGAAACACACTACAATTTAAAATATATGAACAAGCTGGAGTTGTGCCTAAAATATTTGCAGCTTTCCACAAACATTTTCAACACTCCAAAAGCACTTTGGAAGCACGTTTCAGCATTCCTTGTGAAAATATTTGGGTTTTGCAGTTTCATATTTATATTGCTTATAGTCACTTTATCTTCACTTGCTGTTGTTCATCCTAGTCCTTCTGATTTCATCATGTAGACTCCATAGTGATATTACATCATATTGTGTGATCTCTGATTGTATGGAAGTAATCCATGAAGGAGGGAACAGAAGCTATAAGGAGGCTAAAATTACAAACAGAACAAAGAACAATGTTAAAAAAATGTATTTTTTCAATTCAAGTATTTTTGAGAAAGGAAGTCTACACCACCAAAATTTATGAAAGTTCCACTGAAAATGGAAATGAGAGGATATTCTTCATACCTCTCTTGCATGCCCAAGGGTGAGATTGTTACATCAGAAAAAGACCAGACAACACCAAAATTGGAAGAAAAAAGGCCACAACTATTTATTGAATACAGTTGCAGTATTTGGCACATGCATGGGATGGGATCTGGGCATCAGGCAGCCTGCATGCTGCTCAATGAACCAAACTGCCAGCCTCCAACGAAGAAAGAAAGTGGAGCACTGGATCACGCTTGCCCAGGTGAGACAATTCAAAAAGGATGTTGAGAAACTGGAGAGTGTCCAAAGGAGGGCAACTAAAATGGTGAAGGGTCTGGAAACCATGCCCTATGAGGAACAACTTAAGGAGCTGGGGATGTCTAGCTTGGAGAAGAGAAGGTTAAGAGGTGGTAAAATAGCCCTGTTTAAATATTTGAAGGGGTGTCATATTGAGGATGGAGCAAGCTTGTTTTCTACTGCTCCAGAGAACAGGACCCAGAACAATGGATGCAAGTTATAAGAAAAGAAATTGCACCTTAACATTAGGAGGAACGTCCTGACAGTAAGGGCTATTCAACAGTGGAACACACTCCCTTGGAGAGTGGTGGCATCTCCTTCCTTGCAGGCCTTTCAACAGAGTCTGGAAGGCTATCTGCCAGGTATGCTATGATTGAGCGTTCCTGCATGGCAGGGGGTTGGACTGGATGGTCCTTGTGGTCTCTTCCAACTCTATGATTCTATGAGACCTCAGTTGCCTCTGCTTGGAGGGGGGGGTCTGGAAATGCCTCCATTCCCCCTTCTGGGCCAGCCATTTCCAGAGCATTCCCCCAACCCAGGTTCTATAAGGGGACCCCCCATCTGTACCCATTCCAGGGTACTGGGACCCTACCTAGGGTGCTGATATCCTACCTATATTCCAGTCCCATACTCCACTCCAAACAGTTGTGACAATAAACAAGCATACAGAGGAAAAAACATGGAGGAGGGAGGGAGGGAAGAGCAACTGGTTTGGCTGGCCAGCCTTGCAGGGAATAAACGCTTCCCCAGCAGACCTGATTGAAGACTGTCCTGTGTAGTCCCCAATCAGGTCTGTGTCACACTTGTCCAATCAAGGTAAGTAAGCAGCTCTCCCCCAATTGACTGCTGACACCCCAGGCCCCACTTTGGGAGGATGTAGGGCGTTATGGGAAGGAGAAAGCCCCAGCTGGCGTGGCAATGGTGCCAGCCTCTACTCTGCTCCTTCCCGGGGCTGCAAAGCAAGCCGTGGGTAAGTCCCCACAGCTGTATATTTATAATACAATGTATGTGGAAAGAAATCAAACCCCATTTGTAGAAACTACACTGACCAGATGATTCAACTATTTGGAATATATTATTTCTTTAAAAAAAATCAAAACACTGTTCCGCCAATTAATGGATCAATTAAATGTAAATCAATGTATATTTTCTCATGCCATCAACACAGAGACCTCTAGAGGCCCTTGGAAACAGTGTAGTATGAAAACTTACAGTGTAATAAACACAATTTATTGTAAGGCTTTAATTTATTAGAGGAAGAAAACTGTTCTTCAGCACTTTATTTCCATTATTACAATGATACATGAAAAACAAAAATAGCTTTTATAAATGTGTTGATTAAATATGCTCCAGGAATTAAGATATGATCCATAAAGATTAATCTGTTGACATTTTTGTTGCTCATTCTACTCTATTAAAACAAGTAATTCTTTTAAAAAATACTCATTTGAAAGCCATCTTACAACTACTATGAAGAGAGATTCATGACACTATCTGCCATTTTACCAAATGCAGAAATACCGGGTGATATAACGATATATAAAAGCTCACCTATTTGAAATCTTAAATGAGAAACATCCTTTTGACCTCTGATGAATCTTTGTGTAGGGGGGTATTCATATGGTATATCCCTCTGTCTGAAAATATTTTAAAAGGCTGCCCCACCTTCTGAAACAGAAAAAACCAGTCTGTGGCCCCAAAAGCTAACCAAGAGGGCTCAGTTGCTATGTGAGGGCAATTGGTGGGACTGCAACACACAAAATATATGTAGGAGAGGGTTGCCCTATTCTACCACCTCAAATCCAGGCAGCAAATTGCATATCATGCAATTACTGTACTACTGGATATAATTAAATGATATTAAATATAATTAAATTTGTATTCTAATTATGCAAACTCAAAACTTTAATTATTGTATTTTCTCTACCACTTTGTTTCAGTGGTTGTACCATTTTATAATAGCTAGTTTTCTGAGAGAATAGAGTAACATTTAAAGTGCTGGACTTTGAACAGAGCCATCCAAGTTCAAATGCCTGTTTGGTTATGGAATTTACCATGGGACCTTGGACCATCATTATCTCTCATCAATCTAACTTTCAAGATTAAGGTGGGGATCAATAGCAAGACAGGAACTATGTAAAGTTGTGATGTATAGTGGGCCCTCGGTATCCATGGGGGATCTGTTCCAGACCCCTCCCCCCATTGATACCAAAATCCATGGATGCTCCTAGAAAAAAGACTTGAACTTCCATGCCTATCAAATTTATCAGCCTGGTTATGGTACAGAGGAGATATTTTGAGAACAGGAAGCATCAGAGCACATTGCTCTAAATGCAGAACTGACGAAAGATGAGGAGAAAGGGGAACTTTTATAAGGTTTCATGTAACTAGCTTGACCCACATAGCAATCATGGGGCCCATACAGAGAGGCCAAACTAAAGCTGCTTCAGGTCACTTTGGAAGTATGCTGTTTAAACACTCCAATCCTTAGGACTGGAGTGTGGCTTTGATGTGGCTTCCAGTCTCTTAGAATGCATGCATCATTTAAACAGCATACCTCCAAAGTAACCCGAAGCAGCTTTATTTTGGCCTGTCTGTTTGGGGCCATGTACTTTGAAATCTCCGGGTGAATTAAAAAAAAAATCATTTTAGAAGTGCATTTTTATGGCTATAAGTGATTACCTTCTTCAATTGCATGAGAAAACAAAGCAGAAACTGAGCTGGAGAGAGTAGCAACCTTCTCTGTTTCTTCCTTCATGATGCAATTTTCTTTCTGTAGAAGACGATTGTAAAAGTACGTCTTTATTCTAGCTGGAAACATCAGTTTTGCAAAAGACACACTTTCACAACCATCTCCCATGGGATCAGAACTGAGGTGTTACAACATCATGCAGTAAGGCACAGAGAAAGCCACTACTCTCCAGCACTGTTTCCACTTTGTTTTCTCATGTCATAAGGCTCTCAGCTACCTGCCTGTGATAAGTTAAGCAAAAATTAAATAAATAAAATAAATATCAGCAAAGGAATTATTTTAAAAATGGTAAAAGCTCCCTGAAAAATTCAGAAGTCTGATTCAGGAAGGAAAAACTTTCAGGGAAATTAGAATCCACCTTCTAGTAAGAGTCCTCATTTTAGTCTTACAATATCATCCACTGTTTTGATGCATGTGTAACTGTACAAACAGAAACAAAATGACAGTTTGTTACAGAAAGAGCTAAAGATATACCTGTCTGTGTACAAAGAGACCAAGAGAAAAATGTGCAGTAATGCCATGCCCTTGCCTCTTTTGCCGATTCTTCAGCACAGAGCTGAGTACATTCCTTGAAGCTGTGCATACACCACAGATCTGGCAGTCTAGAGGTTAATGAACAAAGCTTCTCTCACATATGCAGAGAACAGATAATTTTCTTTACTGCTCACGATAAGTTGAAGGAGCTTTTGAGTGACAGACCAATTTGTCAATCAAATACAAAGTATGGAGGGAGACTCCTCTGCATAATTCTACACTACAGATCAAATATAACCTCTGATTGTACACCAGGTAGGAATGGACAGCTAAGGTTAGCGAGTCCAAAAGGAGTCATAGAAATCCTCCACAACGTCTGAGTGTGATGCCTTACTGGGGTTATCTCTGCCTAAGAATAATCATTGCTAAGAGAGAGAAAGGAGGGGGATGTGTGTGTGTGGAGGGGAAAGGAATGAGAAAGAAGATGAAAAAGTCTCTTTTTTCTAGGAGTTGGAATACTGAGAAGAGCCTGTGTAGAAATGTGTTACTGAGCCATTACGTCTATGTTTTTATTTTGTACCTGGAATTAAGTTTTGAGGTCTCCACACCAGCCCCTTGTAAACTGATGTTTCATGTGGGGTTTCCTCCCCCCAGTCCCCCCCTTCCTGAAAGCTGTGTTTGAACAGCGGTTCCCTTCATTTAATGTTAGCCACTTCAGTTGATTTCTTTGCTAAAACCTGAATTATGAAAATCGCTTGTCAATTACCCCCAGATACCTGTGTAAAAGAATTACGGCACATTCACAGCAAAACTTTATTTTCACCACTTTCCAGTAAAAGCTAATTCAGAATAACTCCATTTAACAGTTATTTTATGCTGAAATGCCGAATACCTCAGGGAGTCTTTTAGGGATTTTAAAGTCTCATTATTTATAAATGATTCATGCTGCATTTTCAGAAAAACCTACAATTAGTGTGGGTAGTACATAGACTCCTTTGGGAAAGGTGGGGAGTAAAAAGCACAACAAAATATACACGCATTATATTCAGCCTTCTTAGCTTTATTGTTTTGCAGTGGACTATAAAAAGAAAAGAACTGAGAGAGAGGTTCTTTCTCCAGCCTTCTAACATAACGTCTCAGCTGACAGGGTTTTGTGAAGTAACATTCCTTGGACAATTTTTCAACCCACAATAATAGTTCAATATGGGTTTAATTCTGATTTCTGCTGCCCAGATGCAAATATGCAGGCTTGCTGCCCCAAGAAATGACAGATTCTTGTCAGCATGTTAACCTTTTGTTTTGTTTTTAAAGGCTTGCTGCTGCCACAGGAGGGCTGGAATGAGCTCCCAAAGGGTTGAGTTGGGTTCCACAAAGTTACACGGCTTGGAAATTTTCATAATACCCCACAATTGTGAAACTAATAAAAAATGGAAATTCTTAATATGCTGGTGCTAACTATGCTGTAACCCTCCAGACATGGCTGGACTGCAGTTCCCAGAATCCCTAACCAGCTTAGCCAATGGTGAGGATTGCTTGGAACTGCAGTTCAATGACATCAGGAGAGTGGCACAATTCTCACCTAGTCCTGATAGTTTTCAGGCATTAGGTTGGATTCAGGATCTACATTTTGTCAAGGAAAGGACTATGCTCACAGAAGGCTTTGCCCAGTTTTTGGGGAAGACCTTCCTACTGTACACAACACCACACCACACATCACTTTATTCATCAAGATACACCTAACTTCTGTGTAATATTTCGAGAAGGCTGGAAGAGTTGCCACAGGGACAGGGAGACGGAAAGATCCACTTCCACCACCCCAGGGCTACCTTCCTAAATCCAGCTGGAGTTTCTAGATATCAGCCCCATGTCCCTTGGATGTATAATCTCCGGGGCTATCCTTTGTAAACATCCTTATAACATCATCAGGGCCCAACTCTTATGGCTTCACAAGAAATCACCTCTAGGAATCAGGTTTTGGCTCTCTAATCTCAGGGCCTGGGTTGGTCCTGATCTGAGAACTCTAAATGCAATCCATTGCTCTTCAATGAAAAAGTTTAGAAGAGATGTGTTTTTGTTTTAAGGGAAACATCATCTCTGGTCTAGATTGCTGAAATTCACTGTCAACTCTTTCCAATATTGTTCCCTGCAGCAACAGTTGTACAAAACAGCATGAGGAAAACATGCAAGCAAAATGAGAAGTACTTCATTGCTGTTGTGTGCTTTCACATTGTTTCTGAATTATGGTGATTCTAAGGTGAATCCATCAAGGGATTCTCTTGGCATGATTTGTTTGTAAGGAGGTTGCTATTGTCTTCCTCTGAGGTTGAGAGAGTGTGACCTGCCCAAGGCCAGCCAGTGGGTTTCCAGGGCTGAGCAGGGATCCGTACCCTGACCTCCAAAGTCATGGTTCAATGCTCAGACCACTATACCATGCTGGTTTGAAAAACCTTTTCAAAATGCCTCCTTGGTGAGTATGGAATAGACATGTAAATCCTAGTAAACTTCCTTCATGCAGGCAAGAATGAGTAGTTTTACCACCACTACACTCCCCCCCTGTGCATAGTGTTTGAAAGCTGTTTGCAGGTTGGAATTTGTTCTGTACAAAAAATAATTACATCCTTTTACAATGACATTACAACAACATTATTTTACAATGACATATCCTGCACAGAAAACAGCAAAATGACATTTTCTGTTAAAAAGAAAAATCTTCCTACACACATTTGTTTTTGTACAGAATAATTAGGGTCTTTCTTGTCAGGGTTTCTCAACACTGAAATCAACTGTTTTTCAGCCTTTCTTAAAAATATTTTTGAGTATACCCTGATGTGGAATTGGTACATCTTTAAATGCATGGGAGAGACAATAGCAATAGCAGTACTACCTGGATAACATAGCAGTAATTGGCAAAACCATCTTCAGTGACAGGTGGTCAAGACTCAGATCAAGCCAGGAAAAAGCCCATCTGGAAACAGTCCACATCCAGTTCAAGATTGCCAGTGGAAAAAGATTTCTGTGGGTTTAAAATCTGTGGGAAAAGTATGTATGTCACACTCGTTAAGATATTCTGGAAAATGCACAATGTACAGGGTGGTATGGTTGTTGTTGAAAATAATATATGCCCAAAACCATGTATACATTTTATGGAAAACACTGAGCAACTAAATATTTTGCATACAAATTGTGAACAAAACATGTTAGCCGATGGGAAGATGTGTATAAAAATGTTTACTTTAAAAATGCATACACAAAAACAGTTTTTTTAAAAAAACAGCAACAACAAAACCCTGCCTAATTCCCCATGTATTCAATGAAGGGTGTTTATTTTGTTTTGTTTTGTTTTGTTTTGTTCCAGCAAGGATGGGACAAGAATGCAGGTAGCATTTAGACTAATACCAGAACAAACTCAAGATAGGTAGATTGACACAACCATAGCCACCTTGAATCCCATTAGCCACTTTGAATCCCAGTTTAGGAGAAAACTGGGATATAAATCTAATAAATAAAATTGGTTCAGTTGATAGCTTCCTGTTTGCTACTTACATGACCTAGTATGAAACTATACATATAAAGGTATGTGGAGATTTTGCCTAATGATGTCCATACCACTTGTCAATGGGAATGGACTCCTCTAGCTCCCTGACCATAGTTAAGTCTAGATCTGTCATTTAGATGCATGAATTAGAAAGCCATATGGTTTGCAAATCTTTCTTTGACCTGAACCCATGTATGTCTGACATCTAAGAAATTCTGGAAGGAACCTGGAATGAATTGAAATGTCCCCTATGAGGCCTCTTTATCACTGTAACCCCACAAAACTAGATGCTATAGACCTTTAAGTAATGTCTAACATGTGTGAAACAGGCATCATAGTGGGAGAAAAACCTTCTGTTTTCCCCCCTTAAAGTCAAACACAACAGTTTTCAGCAGAGAGGGTTCTCACATTTGGCTGAGATTCATCAAGTTCTAACACACCAGGTGATGACATGCATGTGTGAATTAACCCATGCCAAAAGGTTGCCCACCCTATCCATTTAACACTTTTAATGAAAGGCTTTTCTACTCTGAGTTCCAGAAAACGGTGGTAAAATTTTAGAATTGATTTTGATTTGTGACCAATATGGGAGTAAGGAGGGGACGAGTGAAAAATGAGGAAATGAGAATGAGGAGACGTGAAATGATATAAATTTAGCACAGTCTCTGTGTTTGCATACATGGGCACACACACGAAGATGAGGCATGATGAAAATTGTAGCTTTGTTGCAGCAGCAATTTACAGGGCCATTCTACTAAGTTAAATGAAATTTGCTCCAAGGGAAGTGGATATAGAATATGAGCCTTAATGTAATAATGCATTTATTTCCTTAAGAATACCATTATTTCAGACACCAGATCAACCACACCAAATGGTTGTTCCTTGTAGAAATGTTACCACTCAGATAACAATTGCCAGAAACCCCTTAGCCAGCAATCTAATGAACAGCCTAGGAGCAAATGGCAAGAAAATCTTTTGGAACAGTCACTAGATGTCCTAACCTCCAAGGAGGACCAGGCAACGCAAAATAGAGGACGTTCAAAAAAATGTATGACATTACCAAGGAAAAGCTAAAAATACTCAAATAAATGTAAATTATGCTTCCTGGCAGTGCTAAAAATGAAAGACATTTTGGGATTCTTCCTGGACAGAAGGTTTAAGGCAGGCCCAGGAAATGCAGGACATCTGGTCAACCTGGTTGCAGTTCAGAAAAGGAAGTTTTCTCAGTTCTGAGCTCAAATTAAAATAAGTAGCTTTGGGAATACAAAAGAGAGACATAACAAGCCAGTTCATGCTGGGGTTGACTGTCTGTCTATCTAGCCAAGTACTGACCATTCTGAATCCTGCAGAGTCTTAGGAATTTATCGCATTACCAAAAAAATCAACTTACCCCAGCCGTGTTAGTCTATTTCAGGATGCAGTTGGGTATTATAGCAGGAAAAATGCTGCCGATGCCACCACCTGATTGCATCCTGGCTAAAAGCCATGCTCAGATGGCTGATTTGGAAAGTTAGGAAGCTTCCGACTTTGCAAACCATCCATCTGAGTGTGGCTTGTAGGTGGGTTTTAAGCGGGATGCAGTCGGGTGGCGGCATCAGCAGCATTTTCCCTGCAATAATACCCGACTGCATCCTGAAATAGACTTCAACATGGCTGGCGTAAGTTGTTGTTGTTTGATTTGTTTTGCTTTTTTG
The DNA here is from genome assembly GCF_019175285.1 of Sceloporus undulatus. NCBI lineage: Eukaryota > Metazoa > Chordata > Lepidosauria > Squamata > Phrynosomatidae > Sceloporus > Sceloporus undulatus. The sequence continues at coordinate 356,693,142 of NC_056522.1, read as the reverse complement.
CAATAAACTCCCTAGTCTTTAACATCACCAGCTAGCTAATCTCTCTCTCTCTCTCTCTCTCTCTCTCTCTCTCTCTCTCTTAACCTGCAGATCTCAAGGATTGAATTTAGAACCTCCAGCATACAAAGCAAGTATGATGTTGGATTCATGAAGCATGGCTGGCATCCTACAACTTACTTTTTGGGTTGTTGCAGCGGACAGAAATCACTATTGACCATGTGATGACCAAAATCCTCCCCCCCCCCCAAAAAAAAAAACCTAATTGCAGTTCAACGAAGTTTATTCCCTGCCAGGTCTGATCTATAGGAAACAACTGTATGCTTATCTGCTACTCCTCCTGCTCTCAAATAACCAGGAAATAACTGGATTGAGGAGAAGGCTGCATCTGAGAAAAGGTGGAATTTGTTGGGTGGGCTGGATGGGAGATTGCCATCAGTGCAAGATTGCAGCTGCCAGTGCAGCAAATGAGGTAAGCCTCTATGGTCGTCTCACATAGTGCACCACTTAGCTCATATAAAAATTTAGTAATGATGAAAGTGAAAAGCTTGGGAGTTTCTTTGTATGTATATATTGAACAAGGGTTGAGATGTAAATACTGGTGTTGATCATAACTCAGAATGAATTAAGAATTTCCTGAACTTAGTGGTTTTCAAACTCCTCCCAATATATTCATTCCTGAACAGAAAGCAAAAATCTTAATTTCCAGTTAAGGGGTGTTCATTAAATGGCCTCAAACAATCATGTACCACACTTCTGACTGTAAAACACACACCCTGTGTGTTTTGGCATTGTCACAGTTGCTTAGATACCAATAGGCAGGAATCAAAAAGGAAGCTCTTGCATAATTGGAAACAAGAGCAAGAAGAAAGGCATCATTTAGCAATGAAATAAATAGGGGCATAGTCGTATAGTCTTTGTCTTAAAGGTTTAACGTGAGCATTCTGTTCTTGCTGCATAATCCTACACCCCTGCAATAGGAGGTACACAATGGGCCACTTGTTCAACTTGGCTTTCAGCATAACATCAAAACAGGAAAAATTGTACATTTACATCTGGTTTCATATCTTGAACAAAAAGAGAAACCTCACCCGCTCAAAAAAACAACAACAATCCTACCTTTCTTTTGTTTTGAAGCCAGTGACATGAACAAATTATTGTCTGGGTTAAATCTGTGTTTTATTCCTCTGCATCATCAGATAAGTAAATCTGAACTCTGCACCTCTAGTTTGTAGCAGAGTTACAGTTGAATCCTCAAAGTGGGAAGAAGCCTTGCCACTGGAACAACTATAAAGCAGACGTTTGGTTCTTATCTTCAGATGAGGAGGCATGGTTTCCTTATTACAAATGAAAATTAACTTTGTTTTACTTTTATACTCCAGAAGTCAAGTTTAATTGCACATAGGGATAGGTGAGAATTTCATTTGGTTTATGTTTTATTACACTTCCAGGATTCACAAAGTTTGTCATACCATTCATGGAACAACCTAAAATTTATTGAAGATAGAAACTGAAACCGACAGATCCCACATCCAGGATTTTGAGTGCTCATATCTTAAAATCTGGCTTTGAATTCTGGAATATTCAACCATGTTTGACGGATAGAATTATCACCTCATTTTTGTCTCACCTTTCACACCTACCTGCCAGTCAGACACAACATAATTGATAGAAAGATCTTGGAGGTTTATCTTTAAAAAAAAACACCCATGAATGTGACAGAAAGCAAAATTAGTAGCTATGTCTATCCTGCTTCTGCATTATCCTGCTTCTGCCATAAGTCTCCCACAATAATTTTGATCCTCCTACACTTAAGTCTAAAAGTCAAGATTATAATCACTACACAACTGTTAGCCCAGTGTGTGTTTTTAGCATATGCCTCAGTATGCACAAAAAGAAATCTCTGTTAGGTTTGGAAAGGAGATTTATGTTTATACGTAAGCAACAGACATTATTATTACATACCTATTACTTGTCCCAACTTGACAGAGACAGTCCCAATTAATTCTCTAATGATTTCAAAACATCCCAGCATTTCTTTCCTCCTCCCATTATCCCCCTTTGTCCTCAGCCTACTTCTATTGCTGCAAAGTGAGTGCAAAGTGCAAAAGTAATTTGCACTCAAGAAACTCAGCAGGGAGTAAAAGACAGGAGGGAGTGGAATCTTGTCTGTCACTGTAGACTCAGGCAAAAGCAAATTGCTGCAGCCTCTCATAGCTTGTGTTTTTTCTCACTAGTAACTTTTACCATCTGTCCACATGCTGTCTCCCACTGGATGCACCATCGGCGTCTGAAGCTCAATATGTCCAAGACCGAGCTTCTTGTTTTCCCTCCTAAGCCCACCCTTCACTATTCCTTTTCTATCTCCGTCAATAACATCTCGATCTAGCCGGTCCAGGAAGCCCGCAGTCTTGGTTTCATCTTTGACTCCTCTTTGTCATTTATCCCTCAGATCCAGACTACAGCCAAAGTCTGTAGATTTTTTCTCTATAATATTGCCAAAATCCATCCATATCTCTCAGCTTCTACCGCAAAAACACTGGTCCATGCCCTAGTGGTCTCACGACTAGACTACTGTAACCTCCTCCTGGCAGGGCTTCCCCTCTCTCATCTCCACCCATTAATTTCTGTTCAGCATTCAGCTGCACGCATTATTTCACTCGCTCGCCATTATGATCATGTCTCCCCTCTGTTGTCTTCCCTTCACTGGCTCCCTTTTCCTTTCCGCATCAGGTACAAACTTCTGCTACTCACTTTGGCTGGCCCCTCTTTATTTAGCTGATCTTCTCTCTCCCTACATCCCTACTCGCACTCTCCGCTCTGGTAGCCAAAGTCTCCTCTTCCAACCCAGGATCTTCTCTGCCCCATCCCGGATCCGTCCCTTCTCTCTTGCTGCCCCTCATTCCTGGAACCTTCTTCCTCTGCATGCACGGCTCATCACTTCCCTAACCAGCTTTAAGGCAGAGCTGAAAACCATATTGTTTAGGGAAGCATTCTCAGGGAATTTGTGATTGTCATCTGGCTGTCTGACAATATTTGATGTGATGTGATTTGTTTGATATTTGATGTTTTTAATCTGTTTTTTTTCTCTTCTATATGGTAATTTTATCTATTCCTCTTTTAAATGTTATTATCTTAGAATGTACGCCTTGGGCAGGCTTTTATTTACTCCTAATTTTACCGACTTTGTACAGCGCTGTGTATAATTACAGCGCTATAGAAATAAAGTTTAATAATAATAATAATAATAATGCTGATGTTTGTTTGGCCACACACATCCCAGTTTTCATCAGTTTTCATTTCATTTCTAGACCCAGAGTCAATGACAGCACACAGGTCTGCCCTAATGTGCAATGAGGGAGAGTTGATAGGAAAGCATGACCTGATGGCTGCACATAGACCTCAAGGCCATTTTGAGCCCCCAAACTCCTTCCCAACCCACAGAAATTGGGGGGAATTTTTTATTTTTATTTTTTGCAGTTTTATCCTAACTTGCATCAAAACTTTCTTTTCTTTTTGAAAAGTGTATTTACTACCTTCAAAATGATGTAGTTCATGCCCCATCTATCTCAAGAATATGTGCTTTATGCAGATATACAAAGCCACTAATCAATATGAATACACAGTAGGAGGTTTCTAGTTGAAACCATAGCAGAAAATAGATAAGAGTTGTGCATATGTTTCACAACAACAACACTGAGGGAGTTAGGTATGTTCAGCCTGATGAAGAGAAGGCTGAGGAGGTGACAAGACTGCACTCTTTAAATATTTAAAGGGCTGTCACAGAGAGGAGAGTGCAGGTTTATTTTCTGCTGCCCCAATGGGTAGCACCAGGTCTAATGGTTATGTTGCAGGAAGGTAGATTTTGATTGAGGAACTCCTGACATGAAGAATGGTTTGACAATGGAACCAATTGCCTGGAGAGGTAGTGAGGTCTCTTTCTCTAGATATCTTCAAAAGGAGACTGGGTAGCTACCTGCTATTCATACAGACACACATACATAAAGATATACTGAGCACTAAAGTTAGAATTGTCCAAGCCATAGTCTTGTCCATCATCATGGATGTGAGAGCTGGACAGTAAACAAACAAACAAACAAAAACAGATAAGAAAAAAGTCAACTCATTTGAGATGTGGTGCTGGGAAAAGTTCTGAGGATACCATGGACAGCCAAAATGACAAACAAATAGATCCTCAAACAGAAGCCAAGATGATAAAGCTGAGGCTAGCGTACTTTGACCCCACATCACTCAAAAAGACATTAATGCTTGGAAACATGGAGGGCAGTAGAAAGAGAGGAAGACAGCACACCGGATGGCTAGACTTAAAATGGAAGTCATGGGCTTGAATCTACAGGACTTAAGTAAAGCTCCACAAAGCTTGTGATGGATGGGGGGGGGGAGCTTGAAGATGTTTCAACCACAGAGTCGCCATCAGTTGGGGCTGACTGAAGGGCAGTTAATAACAATAAAGCTATCTGCTTGGAATGCTCTAGCTGGAGTTCCTGCACCGAACAGGGGATTGGATTCGATGGCTCATAAGATCCCTTCCAACTCCAGGATTCTATGAGTTGCTGGTGGTGGTTCTGCTATACTAGTCAGCATATGTCACAGGATACATCATAATTAATTATGGCATGAAATAACCACTGGGTTGACTCCTTCAAAGCAAAATCAAATACAAAATTATGCAGTCTGGCCAAGCATGTCAGAAATTTACAAAAAGACATCCTTCTCACCCATTTATTCATGGAGCATATTCTATCATAGATCCAGTTAAAAGACTCCAATTAATGGGCCTACATTATTATCATCATCTCTCATTTATGCAGTGCTTCTAGGATATATAATGTAGTATACCGTAAAATCTTCATTTAGTTCAGTTTCACCATATTTTTTTTCAGGTAAGTAATTCTCATTACTGTTTTGCATAGGGAGAAAACTGTTGCCAAGAAGGAGCACAATTTTGCCAAGTCCACCTGGTGAATCTATTGGAGTGCAGAGAACAGAATCAATGCTTCCTAGACCTACACCCGACATTGCAACTAATCATAGGCAAATTCTCTTAATCTCATAAAACCCGAGCATCATTTTTGGGTGGGACAGCAAAAATGTGCCATATAGTGTCCTCTCCTACACTGAAACCACAATTCCTCGCCCTATATATATAATGTTTCTTTCTTTCAGAATGGTTGTTACATAGTTTCCATTTCTGAAAAATGCCTATTTAATAATGCTCAGTCTGGGAAACATACAAGTTTGGTAACTATTTTGTAATAATTTTGTAATTAATAAAGTGATTATCTGTCCTTGTCTTCATTTTTTAAAATCCTAATGCAACAACATGGTTTCAAATATTAGCCCAATTAGTGTTTAAGCTTTATTTGTATTTATTTTTATTGCGCGCGCGCACACACACACACACACACACACAGTAAAATTATCATGCAAGTTTGCCCTTGAGAGAAAGCTCGATAGCTTAACTGTTCTTCCTCCATTGTACAAAACATTTAGTTAGTTAGTTAGTACCCCCAACTTTCCACCAAACAAGCTCCCAGAGTGGCTTACAAATCATTAATGTGAAAGTTTCTTGTCCTCAGATTTATAATCTAAGTAAGATATGATGCATAAGAAGGGAATGACAGCTGGGGAGAGAATGAAATCCATCAGAAATTCCACCTAACAATAAGAAGAACTTCCTAACCATAATAGCTGTTTGACAGCCTTGGAGAGTAGTAGAGTGTCCTGCTTTGGAGGTTTTTAAACCAAGGCTGGATGGTCATCTCTTGGGGATGTTTTGATTGTGTGTTCCTGCATGACAGGGATTTGGGCACAATAGAAGCACATTGTCTTTGATTAGTAATAACCAATGTGGTGTAGTTGATTAGGGACTGCATCTATACAGCAGATCACTTTAACTGTTATTCCTATGGAATTCTGGGATTTGTAGTTTTATGAGATATTTAGCCTTCTGTATCAGAGAGGTCTAGTGCCACAACAAACTACAAACCCCAGATTCCATAGAGTAGAGCCATGACAACTAATGCTGTGTCAAACTGCATTAATTCTGCACTGTGGCAGCAGCCTAGGATTCCAGGAGACCAGAATTCAAATCCCTGTTCAGCCATGGAAACCCACAGAATGGTCTTGAACAAGTTACACACTTTCACCCTCAGAGAAAGGTAATGACAAGCCCCCTCTGAAGAAATCTTGGGTTTGCTATAAATTAAAAAAAATGATTTGAAGGCACAGAGCAACAATCATATCCAGACTTTTCAGATACTGACAAAGCCACTGACAATGTTAAAGAAATCCATAAGGTCATACACACTTCACTGAACATTAATTTCAATTGTTTCTTATCAACCTCAGTTAATCATATAGTTGCAATAGTTCATATACTTTTCCAAAAGCAGAGTTGATGTTTTTTCCCCTCAGATGCAACATTCCACAAGAAAAATGGCTAGAATATTCTGTACCATTCTTGTGAAGTAAACTTTTAGAAGCTTCACCCATTTCCTCAGGTTTTGGTGTCATTGTTTTCAGGACTGAATGGAATGTAAAAGCAATTGTCATCGGTTGCTTTGAGTGTGTGCTGTAATACATAGATCGCATTGTCCAAGTAACACTGAAACTATGGCTGTGAATAAATTACACCCTTTGGAGCCTGTCAATCCTTCCAGAAGAAGCACTTCTTTTCCCACTAAGCTCTTCTTTCATAGTTATACAGAAGGGACTCTGTGGTTTGTAATTCTTAACATGGGAGACCATGGGTAGAATCCTGTTGGTGATATATCTGTGTATAACGTATGGTCACACATGCATCTCTCTCTTTTTGGGTGTGAAGGCAGCTACTTATTGGCCTCTCATGTAATGTACAACAGACTCCATCCCAGCAGCTTTCTAGCTCTGTGGACTACTACTGCAGCCATTTAATGATCTGGAGGGAAGGAAGGGGATGCATCCAGCAAGGTTTGGCTTCATGTTGAGTTTCATGTCTAGGAGCCAACTTTTTCTCCTACTGCCTTCCACCTTACCAACTATTATTGTCTTTTCCAATGGGTCATGTCTTCTCATGATCTATCCAAAATAAGACAGTCTCAGTTTAGTCATCTTGGCATCTAGGGAAAGTTCAAGTCTAATTTGTTCTAATGCCCATTTTGTATTAGCTGTAGTTTTAGGAAGGTAAAAAAAAACCAAATAAATCAGTTCTAAAGACAATTAGCATTTTGTGAAATACATAATTTTGTCTGTTCCATACCAACTACTAATCTGTTTCATAGGGTAAAACTAACTTATGAAGCCACAAGAGAAAGAGAAACTTTTCCTTTCTGTTCTTTTGAACAGAATTGATAATTCAATAGACCTCTGTCATGGATCTGTCCCAGACATTTCCCCCCTAAATAAACACATACACCACAGATGCACAGAGATGCACACACTGTTCTGTAGTCTGGCTAATTCTTGAGCTCAAACTACTCTTGGTTAATGAGTAAGCTATCATGGAGTTGTTGTGGGTTTGTTTTTGTTTTTTTGCAAGATTTGTTGAGAAGAGGGTTGCCTTTGCCTTCTTCTGAGGCTGAGATAGTGTGACTTGCCCAAGATCACCCAGTAGGTTTCCATGGCCAAGGAGGGATTCAAACTTTAATCACTGCTCAAACTACTATAACCAAAACAGTGATTTTATTTAAAAACAAGTCCCTTTCCTTGATATAAAGGTTTACCTTGTTTGTATTCATGCCAACCCACAGCCGTTGCAAAATAAAGTCTTGTAAGATAGCAAACAAAATCTGATAGCAGCTTCATCTTTAATCTGATGAATGCACCACTGCATGCAAGGATTGTGTGTTGCAGGATATATTGTTTAAGAGCTAAGTTGCCAGAAATCCTAGGTACAGGGGCTTAACAAAAGTTTTAAAATGCATAAATGCTAACTCAGTCAATAAATGCAGATCGGAACGGAATATGCAGTAGACACAAACCTTAAAAATTGAGGCTAAGACAGGCTTATTGATGTCAGATTTCTGTACCACTGCACTACAATCTTGTTCATTTTACCTTTAAAAAAATAAGGATGAAGCAAGGATGGGGGAGGCTCAGAGTTCTCTGTATTGTTGATTCAAAGGAAGTTTTTGCCAGAGAAAAGCTTTGCCTTCATTCTCATTCAGAATCAGGCTATCTACTAGCAATAATTTCACAATAAAAAACAACGATGCTCCCTACCTGAGCATGCTTACCAGCAAATAAGTATTCTATATGGAAAACTATGGCTCTTAGGTGAGAACTCCATATGATGTGCTCCTGGATGGAATTTAAACAAAGTATCCATCTGCTAAGATTAGTTTTCTTATTAGAATGCCATAAGAATGCAGAATCCAATATGCTACCCAAATGTAAACTTTGATACGGATGTGGGGGAAGGGAGAGGTCAGGACTAAAATGGAGAGCAGGAAAGGGGGTGAACTATGCCATGGCATTCATGCTCAACTGATAAAAACTTTGCTGAAGCCTAACCACCACCACCCCTTCCATCTTTATTTATTTATTTATTGTAATTCCAAATCCCCAACACTCCACAACAATGTCACATTTTAATGTAATATCGTCTCCTCCGATGCATATTCATGAAATAAAAATCTTGGCAGTGGCACAAGAAAAAGGGGATGAAGTGTGTTTGGCGGAGTGCGTCACGTTTCCAGACCAGCGGATTTTTTGATTAAAGTCCCTTATCCGTTTTATCATGCATATCCACTCTCTGATTAAAGTGATCTGGAGCTGACACTCACAATGTCAGTATGCACTGAGACCCTTCACACAAAACATGGTTGGAATTTATATCCTTAAAGAAAGGAGGAGGAGGAGGAAGAAGAGGAGGAGGAGGAAGAAAGAGAGATCAGGACCTGCACATACCTACACAGTGAATTTTAAGCATATAGATATATAGATCTGTACAGAAGGAATATATTAGTCAATCACTGAGCCCTATGCTCTTTTGTTTCACTGTTCAGAGGAAAATAGAATATTTGATAAAGCCAAAGCAATAACTGGTGGCATGGAGTCAGCAGTTGTGTGGCCACATGAAAAAGAAAAAAATTCAGCAGATATACCAGGACTATCAAAGAATCATCCAAGCTGTCATATTTCCAGTTTCTATGTATGGGTGTGAAATCCAGACAGTGAAAAAAGCTGGCAGGACTTATGGCAACCCTATGAATAAGAGGCCTTCAGGATTCCCACTCATCAACTGTCCTGCTCAGTTCTTGCAAATGCAGGGCTGGGGCTCACTTCATTTAATCACCCTACCTGTAGTGCAATCTTCCTACTACCTTCCACTTTACCAAGAATTACCACCTTTTCCAAGGAATCATGTCTTCTCATGAGATATCCAAAGTGTGGCAGCCTTAGTTTAGTCATCTTCGCTTGTAATGGAGATTTAGACTGGATGGCCTCTAAGACCCACTCATTCATTTGTGTCTTTGGTAATCTGCAGTATCCATACAACTCTTATCCAGCACATTTCAAATGAGTTGATTATTTTCGTGCCAGCTTTTTCCATTGTGAATTGGATGTTTGGGTGGATGTTATTCAAATGTGTACTATGTAGACATACACTTTGAACATTGGAACTGTTCAACTCCTCCCACTCTGAGGCCTTGCCACTCAACAACAGAACAATATGCAGATTAACGTGGAAATCACTCCTCTCTACCCTGGGTCACACAGTATATAAATACCCAGCTCTCTTCCATGCCAACTTTCTCTGAGGATGCCAACCAGAGATGCTGGCAAAACGTCAGGAATAAACTCTTCTAGAACATGGCCACATAGCCCAAAAAACCTACAAAAAATGATGGATCCCGGCCATGAAAGCCTTCAAGTTGGTATTGTTGTTATTGTTCAGGAAAATCATAGACCACAAGGGCCATCCATCCAACCCCCTGCCATGCAGGAACTCCAAATCAAAACATCCCTGACAGATGACCATCCAGCCTCTCTTTAAAGGCCTCTAAGGAAGGAGACTCCACTACACTCTGATTGAGTTTATTCCACTGTCAAACAGCCCTTACTGTCAGGAAGTTCCTCCTAATGTTGAGGTAGAATCTCTTTTCCTGTAGCTTGCATCCATTGCTCCAGGTCCTAGTCTCTGGAGCAGCAGAAAACAAGCTTGCTCCCTCCTCAATATGACATCCCTTTAAATATTTAAACAGGGCTATCATATCACCTCTTAACCTTCTCTTCTCCAGGCTAAACATCCCCAGCTCCCTAAGTTGTTCCTCATAGGGCATGGTTTCCAGACCCTTCGCCATTTTAGTCTCCCTCCTTTGGACACGCTCCAATTTTTCAACATCCTTTTTGAATTGTGGTGCCCAGAACTGGACACAATATTCCAGGTAGGGCCTGAGCAGAACAGAATATAGTGGCACTATTACTTCCCTTGATCTGGACACTATACTTCTATTGATGCAGCCTAAAATTGCATTGGCCTTTTTAGCTGCTGCATCACACTGTTGACTCATATTCAATTTGTGGTCTACTAGGACTCCTAGATCCCTAATGAGATTCTGAAAGATATGAGCTGGGAACAGTGCAGTGTTGCCAGTGTTGGTGTGACCATTTCTGTATGTAATGTGAAAGGCGAAAGATTTATACGATATGAAGAGAAAGTATGGGCTTTCAATGAGTGAATTGGCAGGTTTAGATTATCCTGCAAGGAAGGTAAAAATAAATAATACAATATTAGAAGTTACTACCCTTGCAGATTTACATACTGTCCATGAATCTCCATGTGCCTCTTTATATTATAGCCTCAGACAATTTTGAGATCATCTGGATTATTTTGACAGTCTTAGGCGGGTGACAAACCGCCCATTTGGGGCAGGCTGCACCCGCCCTTTTCCCCGGTGTATCAGGGCCTCAGTGGCTACACCAGCAGCTGCTGAGGCCCCAATTCGCCGCTTTTCAGGCTGTGGGGAAACGGCAAAAGGCCACTTCCCCGCAGCCTGAAAAGGGGTGTCCCTGGGGCTTCAAGCCCCAAGGACACCCCACAGCGGTGGGGAGGAGGAGAAAGGGGCCGCTTGGCCCCTTTCTCCTTTGGTCCGCTGGGCGCAGCCGTGTGAAGACTGCGCCCAGCGGACCAAACCAGGAAGGAGCTCCAAAATGGAGCTCCTTCCTGCTCTGCGCTAAGGGTGCACCATGCGCCCTGTTGCGGAGCGAGGACGTCACGTCCGCACTGCCCCATATAGGGGCAGCGCAGCCGTGACGTCCTCATGGCGGCGGCCGTGTGGAACGGCTGCCGCCATTTTGTGTGCACAGAGCGCGCACTAGGGTTAGGGGGGTGCGGAAGCACCACCCCTTTCTAACCCTAGTATGCGCTCCGCGCATACTAAAGTGCCCATATGTAACGGGCCTTACTTTTGCCCAGTTGCATAGAGCCTTCACAGAACTGAGGCTTAACATGTTTGATTCAGCTGAAAGAGATGGAAGTCTTTAAAAGGTTCTGAAAAACAAACGGAGATGTATTGTTGGCTGCCCATATTCAGAGGATTTGGTACATTATTTAACCTGTTGCCCTTTGTATAAAGATCCTAGGGAGCATTTTATTTTACCCTTAATCAATAATAAAATCTTTTCAAACTCTCAAGAAAAAGTACTCTACCTCCTTATGGACACAAATAAATATGTGACCTGGCGCGTAGCGTTGTTCGCTCTTGCTGCTAAAAAGACTAGGAAGAAATACACAGCAGAGATTGCTGTCCCCTGTAATGGGGATAACTTGATCTAAAAGGGTCCAACTGTGAATTTTAACATATTCATGTTATGTAAGTTGTCCACAATTGTTAGTGCTAAAGTTTTGCTATTTGATCCAATTTGTTGTATATTGTTTTTACGGAAATTTTATGTGTATTGTATAATTACCTTGATTTTGTAATGGCCATTGGCCAAAAGCAATAAAGTATGTATGTGACCCTTAATATGTGAGGTAAAGGGCAATTGCCCCAGTACCTGTTCCTTTAAAAGGCTCAAATAGATCAACAGACAGACAGACAAAAAATTATCGCCTCACTCTGAACAATGGTAGGGCTGAACCTACTGATAGGTGAGACTCATAAAAAGTCCTCAGATTGTGTGGTAGGGTTTATGTACAAGAAAGCCACATCTCAGAATTAGGTTAAAGTTACTGGAAGAATGCATAAGCAGCAAGCATACACCAGTGCGTAAAAATGATCCTACAATGTACCTAAAATTTGAATGTGTTAATAGAACTCTCTCTCTCTCTCTCTCTCATTCTTACGCATGCATGTGTTTTGCTGACCTCAGATTGAGAGGCATAAGTGTGTAAGGTGATCTGTTTTAGTTGTTGACCTGCAAAGAAGTTTGCATGTGGTCATTTTAATGCATTATTTTGTGCTTATTATGCGGTTCTATATAATGAATGTGTTCCCAATAACCTTAACCTAAATCTGGAGGGAAATCTTGTTCCAGAAATGGAAAATCTTATGCATGTAGACAGAGACTTGATGAGAAAAATCTATGAACACTGCTCCCAAGGGTTTTTCTTGTATATTAGTTTAAAGCAACAGAATTGGGAGTTCCAAATTTGCAACTCTTCACCATCACCCCAAGCCATTTTTGATTACTGAAATATTTTATAAAGAATGGTGTAAAAGATGTGATTTTTTTTGTGCCATTGTGAAATTGGTTTTTGTTGTTGTTGTTGTTGTTGTTCAACTATATGATTTGCTGCACAGGAAACATGCTGGAAGGAACTGATTTCTAGTTTACAGCAAAGAAAGGTTTTGCAGTGGGACCTAGTCCTGAATAGACATTCATAGCTGAGCTTCGTATGCTTGATGAGGGAAAAAACATCTTCAAATAGTTTAAGATAAAGTTTGGCCCAACCCACTTCACTTTGGATCTGGCCTATGCCCTTATACTGTTAAATGGGGATTGGATGTTTGGCACAGGATGGAGTCTTAAATAGGTGGTCATTTGGCAAGTAGGAGGAGGAGAAAGGAGCAGTTCCTATGGCACCCATTTGGTGAAGGATAGACCTTCTAAGATGTCCCTACAGAGAGTCCTTTGGACTGGCCCAAGGTTTTTGCCCTTACTCTCAGTCATGCTTTGGGGGGAGGGGGGTAGGATTCTCAGGTTTAGCCTTCCAGTAACTGGCTGAGAGAGAACAACCCAACTCATGGGTTCCCCTTGGAGCTTAGATGTTTTGCCCAATGGAACTTGTGGAGGAGGTCTAGAGGAGGCCACTTGCCTCAGCTGCTCCTGCACTAGGTCTCCCCCCCACACACACACACATATTTCAACCCAAACTTTGTTGTGTTCTTGTTATTACACGGCTTGGTCAGCAAAGCAACCAGTCCCACAGTTTCCCCCAGGTAAAATACCAGCAAGACCCACTGAAGTTGCACTTTCAGAACTAATATTCAGATTAGAACAACAACATTCTTTGGACTGTGTCCTTCTGCAAAATTTGCAATGCTGTAATCAGTTCAAAATCTATATACCAAAATGTGTTAATTAGAAAGTTCTGTAGAAAAACCTGTATATCAGGAAAAGATTTTACCAGAATGGGTTTGTTGGAAAAGGTTACCTTTAAATATATTATGGGAAATTAATAAATAATGCATATTTTCTTTTTCATTTCATTTCATTTAAAGAAAAGCAAATGTGAACTATGGAAATTGGGCAGAATTGACTTATGAATGAATACACACAAAAGTGACATAGATTGTTGTGGACCTTCCTAGCAGGAGGTCAATACTCTGAAATCTTTAGACAAAGTCCTTTTAAAAACTTTTGTAGTTAGAGACTATGACTTAGTTTGAGTTCAGGAAGTTACATCTATGTTTTTAGTTCAATAGATATTGTAGTATGTTTGTACTATATTATATATGTAGTATATGGCTGTTTATTTTCTATGTTAAGTGTATGGGTCTAGTTGTTTAGTTAGTCTTTTTGTGTTTTTGACTATTATTGTTATATGTCATGGTTATTGTTTTTGTCTTCATCTATGCACATATTTATATATGTAATTTTAAAGACTTGAATAAAGATAATATACAAAAATAAAAAAATAAAAACTTTTGTAGTTATCTCAGAATAATGCTGAAGGAGCCACAATTGTAACCTCATCTTTCTTCTCTCAGCAATAAATGAATATTACTATGAATTCTGTAGTGATGCCACTGAGTCTGTGTGTATGTTACTTCAAATCATTATAACTTGCAGCTAGAAGAGAATGTTTTTATTCTGTTTTCTCACTAGGGTAATGCTCTTCAGAATGATATGTTAAGACAGAACTCAGCTGTAAAAAGAGAAGAAGCTTCCATAAAAACAGATCCATACTGAAAGAGCAACATTTCAAAAAGAAAGGAAAAACTAGAAGTGATTAAAATAATTATGAAAGAAACAGGTGACAATAAGAAGTCTTGTTAGAAAAGCAACTTTGGAAGTGGTGTGATTTACAAGAATTAAATACATTAGTACAGGTGTACCTCAGTTAGTACTTGGATGGGAGACTGCCAACAAATACCAGGTGCTGAAGACTGTATTTTAGAGGAAGGAATTGGCAAAACCACCTCTGAGTATTCCTTGCCTAAGAAAATCCCATGAAAGGCCCAGTCCAGACGGGCACGATAGGGTGCCCTCGTCACATGCGAGGGGCAGCGCTTCTAGACACCCCTCTCCCCTCACACGTGCTGAGGGTGTCAAAATGGCAGTGCCCTGAACAGATGGGTGCTGCCATCATTATGTGATGGACACCTAGTGTCTGCACGTTGCAGCACTATTGTGACGTCGCAAGTGTGCCATTGGTGCACTACAGCATCATAATGGCGCCACAAGAAGAACCTGCTTTTTGTGGGTTCTTTTGGGTCCGCTAGGAGGTCCCACGTTCTGGAGGCTATGGCTTCTCCACGGACCAAAGCTGGGCACTGAGAGACCGTCCTTTTTCGACGGTCAGTCCTGTGCCAAAGTTCCCAATATTTTCACCCTAGCAAAAGAACAAAGAAAGAAACCTGTTCTGCAAGGATAGAATCTGGTGCATGTTCCAATAAGGACTGAGGATGCTCAGTGAGGCAGTATGTTATACTGGTATGAGTGTTGGACTAGATGTCTAAGAAATCAAGGTTCAATCTCCACACATCCTACAGGGTGACCTTGGGCAAGTCACACTCAGCCTCAGAGGAAGGCAATGGCAAACCTCTTCAAAACAAATCTTGCCAAGAAAATCCCATGGTGGGATGACTATCAGTCAGAAACAACTTGAAGGCACACAGTTATCTTCAGTGGGCAAGAAATATCACAAGTTCTATTTCTCAGGAGCAGTAACCAAAATGAGATCATCAGATATGTGTTTGGTGAGTAAGAAAAAAGTATTAAAAAGTGAACACACTCTTCCTAGTGAAGAGCATCACAACCTAAAACAGACTTTACCAATGCAGATTCCTACCTTTAATGTATTAGTTTGTCTCCCTTTAATGGTTTGTTTTCCTTTTGCTTTTTACAGGTGGTCTTCCTAATTGTGTGCCTTATCATTTGTACCCAAACTGAGACATCTTCTTCCTATTTATCAGGTGGACTTTAATAGCACAGGTAGCTTTCATGGGCCATTTTGCTGTTAATTAAGACTGAAAGCATTTATCAATTAATCAGTTCAATTGATCCACTAATTCATTAATTACAGCATTTTAATTGAAGCTGTCTCCTGCAAAAAGGTGTTTGGCACTGATGGCAGTATTATGAACAGTCTACGTAATGCCTCTTAAATGCACAGTCCAGATCATTCAGTAAAACTGGGCATGGAGGAATTTCTGAGGAAAAAAGCTTTACCCAATTAATTTCTCTGTGTCAGAATGCTCTTAAAGCATGAAAGTAATGCCTGGTTTTCAAAAGAGAGAAAAAGAGAGCTTCATAGACTGAAGGGGATGGCTTTTTTATTTGCCCCAGGGCTTGCTGGACAGAGGAGAGATCTGGACTCACACTTTTCCCCTGCACAGAAACACCAATAGCATCCATTTTATAAAGACGAACCATGTTTCTTCTCTCTTCCTTCTTTGCTTGTCTAGGTCAATGTTGGGAAAAGTTTAACTTGCAGGACACATGTAGCATAAACCCCAGTTTTGCAGGTGTCCAAGTCTTGCTGGTGATCCCCAAAGCTTCCCAACTCCTCAAAAAAATGTAAAAATTTGCACTGATTTTGGGGTGATTTCATTTGTCTCCAAGACATGCCTAAACACCCCAAACTGCATATAACTGCATATGACATGAATTACTCACACATTATGCACCTCCACTTCCATTCCATGAAAAATGGCAGAAAATTGACCACAAGGACACCAGCAAGTGACATCCCAACATTCCAGTAAGTCCAAAAGAGATGCTGCAGTCAAGGCTGAACTCTCCCTGGAGGCCAGGATGACTAAAATAAAGCTGTCGTACTTTGGTCACATCACGAGAAGGCACAACTCTTTAGAAGAGATAATGATGCTGGGAAAGGTTGAGGGTAGTGGAAAGGGAGGAAGACCACATGCCAGATAGTTAGAATCAATTAAGGAGACCACAGGCCTGAGCCTACAGTACCCAGTCAGAAAGGTGGTTAGGGGTCTTGGAGATATCTTATTCACAGGAGCACCATGAGTCGAGATCAACTCAAAGGCAGATAACAACAAACAATGATAGCTATATTTAACCTCCAATGGCCACCTCAAGAGGGATTTTTTATAGTCCTCTGACAATCTTTACATCTATCTGATAGAAACTGTTATTATGTTACAGTTGCTTTATAACCCACACAGTTTTCTGGTATCTTAAAGGCTGACAAGTTTTATTTGTCACGGGCTTTCTTGGACTCCAGCCCACTTTGTCCAATGTATTAATTACAACTATTTTATTTTATTTCTAGTCACAGTTATAGGTTTATTAAAATATGCTGGTGTACATAATAGCAATAATAGAGATATACAAATAACAACATTCAGGAGTATTTGTTTAACCCAGGACCATAATCCTAAATGCATTGATTGGAGGTATGTTCTTTCATATTCAGTATGGCTTCCTTTAAAGTAAATGCCACTTCAAATTGTATATAAAGCCCTCTTTCCCCATTTCCAGCTGATTTTCAGCAGAGGGTTGATGGAGAAAGAGTAAAGCTAGGTTATAAATCCTGTTTTACTGTTTTGCTATTTATGCAAATTTCCAAATAGAAAGGCATATGGTGGGAAAGTAGCACTAACTATCTGTTTTTCACCAGATCTCTCACTGCCGCATTACAAGGGAAAATGACTGGGGGGAGGTGTCTTGAATATCTAAATGTAGTATCAAATTTGGATTTTCTCTCTTATGCTCCCCCTGCTTGTTTGTTTTTCCAACCCCTACCCTGGTTTCTGCTTGGCTTCTGTTTCTCTTGCATGTAGACCTTCTTGATTTTCTTCACTGGATTTTCCTCTGCCTTAGAATCATAGAGTTGGAAGAGACCACAAGGGCCATTCAGTCCAACCCCTGCCAGGCAGGAATACACAATCAAAGCACCCCCAACAGATGGCCACTCAGCCTTCAAAGAAGGAGACTCCACCACACTCCGAGTCAGTGTTTTTCACTGTCAAACAGCTCTTACTGTCAGGTTAGCTCTTCTAATGTTTAGGTGGAATCTCTTTACATGCAGTTTGCATCCATTGCTCCATGCCATTGCAGATTTTCACACAGGGACAGTATAGGGATGGGATCATTCCCCCATCTTTATCCCAGTCCTAACTTGTCCATGCCTGCAATGGTGCTAAAGGCTTTCAAATTGTAGTGTCGATCCCACCACTAACCTATCATTAAAGTGGCATTGAATTAATGTGAACTTCCATTAATGCAAAATGCCAGACAATGTGGCTTTAATGACAGATTAATGGTGGGATCTGCACAACTTCATCTGAAAGCCTTTCACACGATTGCTGTCATTTGTGCTTCCTGGACGGGATAAGCACAAATCCTATCTGAATGTCCTTTCTGTTATTGTACATGCTCCATCCTCAATATGACATCATTTCAAATATTTAAACATGGGTATAATGTTAACCCTTAAGCTTTTCTTCTCCAGGGTAAACATATCCAGCTCCCTAAGCCACTCCTCATAGGGTATGGTTTCCAGACCTTTCACCATTTTGGTCACCTTCTTCTGGACCCATCCAGCTTGTCAATATCCTTCCTGAAAAGTGGTGCCCAGAACTAGATGCAATATTCCAGATGAGGTCTGACCAAAGCAGAATACAGTGGTACTATTACAGTGTGCCCTTGCCTTATGTGGGGGGATCTGTTCCAGACATAAACACACCCGTGTAAGGCAAATTCTGCATATGATGAAGCCCCATTCATTTGAATGAGGTGCACCCCAAACACCATATTAGGGCTCGCCATCCACGTAACCTCAAAGCCATGTATGGCAAACCCGCACACAACGTGGATGCACTGTACTTCCCTTGATCTAGACCCTACACTACTGTTGATGCAGCCTAGGATCATATTGGCTTTTTTTAGCTGTTGCATCATGTTCAGTTTGTTTTCTACTAAGACTCCTAGATCCCTTTCGCATGTATTGTTGTCAAGCCAGGTGTCACCCATCCTGTATCTGTACATGTCATTTTTGCTGTCCAAGTGTAGTATTCTACATTTCTCCCTGCTGAAATTCATTTTGTTATTTTTGATCCAGCACTCTAATCTGTTAAGGTCATTTTGAATTTTGAATTTGTCTTCTAGACTATTCCTCCTAATTTGGTGTCATTTGCAAATTCGATCAGTCTATCATTCAAGTCATTGATAAAGAAGTTGAATAGCACTGTGCCCTGTGGCATACCACTGGTCATTTCTCATCAGAATGAAGAGAAGCCATGGATCAGCATTAGTTCCTTCTGACAAAACTCTCTGTCTAGAACAAATTATTTATCAGGGCCTGTGCTAAAGTTATTGCTGCAGATATCATAAATGCAACATAGTATTCATTTGCAACCTCTTACCACAGGTCAGCTACCATGCACACCTGCTCACCTTCTTTGTACATGTCTCTCTATGAGTTGCATTACCAAGACACGGCATGCACCAGTGTGCAAAAGAGAAAGGACACATATGGTTTGGGGGATGGAAAGAACCATCCTTCAGAATGCAGTTGAAACCCACTATGTAGAAAGTGGAGCAATCCAGTTATTTGCCTTTATTTTATTTTTATTTTTTAGAATAATGTGGTGATTCTTTTTTCTCTTTCCTTTTCTCCATTTCTACCAATAACATGCTCCTGAAGTGTCCTTGTTTTGTTTTGTTTTTTAAATTTTCTTTTATCACCATCCTCATCGTCCAGAATATCAAGGGCAATTTTACTCAACTTACAAGCAAGGTTTGCAGAATGAAATATTTGAAAAGTATAAAATGAGAATTTGTTTTGGGTCAGTATGGGGAGAGCAGGCATGATGTGGTGGTTTAAATGTTGGACTAGGAGTCTGGAAACCAGGGTTTGAATTCCCACTCAGCTATGGAAACCTACTGGGTGTCTATGGGCAAGGCAAAGGCAAACCCCTGCTGAACAAATCTTGCTGAGAAAACTCCATGATAAGTTTGCCTTAGAGTTGCCATAAGCCAGAAATGACTTGAAGGCACACAACAGAGAGAGACAATAGGGAGGGGGCCAAGAAGAGAGAAAATGTTGAAGTAGGGGACGCCCTTGCAGAAAGCAAAACAACAAATAACCCCTCAAAACTCAAAACAAGCCATACTGTGTGGGTTTTCATGTATCTTTGCATCTGTCTGATAATGTACCATGGCCACCGCACTATTTGAAAGCAGTGGGGTTATTTTCCCCATTCTAATTGATGAACAGCTGTGCAGTAATAGACTACAAAGCACAGCTTCACTGATCTCTCCTCAGGCCACCCGAGAAACTGAAGGCTCCCCAGGGAATCAGAGAAGAATGAAAGTCTCTCCCCATTCCCATTATTATTTTATTTTAAAGTAAATAAATACATTTTTAAATGTCTTCTCTCCCTCTCCCTTTCTCTTTTCTCCCCCCCTCCCCCGGGTCCCCACTGTAGTGCTTTGTAACACCAATAATTAACTCCAATTTTTCCTCAGAGGGAAAACAGCTGCTCTGGTTCATCCCATCATATTGCTCCATCATGCTTTGCACAAGTCAAATTTTAGTGGGATGATTGTGGTCTTTTTGAGAGAAAAATCCCAGTGTGTTCATCCGTAGCCAGCTATTGTACTTCAGTTTGTTGGCAGGAATAGGAGATGGCCTTTTGCAAAGCTGTAGGGAACAGAGGTTAAGGGATCAGTGAGGAAGCTTAAGACCCTGGAACAACACCTTATTGCTTTGTCTGCATGTTTCTGGAGTAATGTGAGATCTAGGAATTTTTCACACGAGCCCCTTTCATACTGTGATTGCATTAATAAGGGGAACTGGATGCATACTGGTTTGGAAGCATTCCTTCTCCCACGTCCTCATGATAACACAACTGGAGCAACTTTTCCACAGTCTTCCCTAACCCCATCTCCCTGCCCTATGTTCTACCCAGTGTGCCTTTCAAGTATGTATATATATATATATATATATATATATATATATATATATATATCATAAATTCCATGGTGATGCTAAAAGAAAATAGGAAATTTTAAAAAGGAAAAAAAGCCTGGCATATGGAGACACTGTCACTATATGACCATCCCATACTAGAGCTTTCACAAGAGGAAATGTATAGCACCTGAGGAATAATGAGAGAGCAGTGCATTTGGGGGCTTATTGATGGGTTTTCCCATCAATGACAAGATATGTGCTAACCATGCTTGAAGGGCAAGGCAGCAACAAGATGGAGATGGCATCAGGCAATATGTATCGTCAAAGGTGCTATCTTCGAACTTTAATGGCAGTTTAAAAGCCACATGTGATAAAGAGCAGGAACAGAGCAGCAAAAAAGCTGGTTTCCTGGTGGCCTGGGGCATGGCGCATGCATAATGCATGCCCCCAAGATGGCAGGAAGCTGCTGTGAAGCTGCCTGCCCAACCACATGGCAGGCAGCTTTGCAGCACTCTGGTGGCATGGTGTTACAAAGTATACAAAGTATAAGCAGATTGCCCTCAACAAGCTGGGTACTCATTTTAGCAACCTACGGAAGGATGCCAAGCTGAGTTGACCTGGAGCCCCTGGCTGGTACTGAACTCTCAACCCTGTGGTTTGTGAGTGAGTGGCTGCAGTACAGGCATTTAACCAATGTGCCACTGGTGTGAAGAACAGTTGTAGTAAGAAGAATCTCCATTTTGAGTGAGGAAGTGATCAAGACTTACTGGAACTATCTGCTTCAGTTACCAGCATCAAAAGCCAGACCACTACTGTTTTATTGAATAAGAAATGGATGAATAAGAACAGGTAGGACTGTTTCCACATCTAGATCGCCACCACCAGTCAAAAGAAATATTTTTGGCTCAGGGCCTACACTTTCAAGAGCCCAGTCTTCCAGGCTGGGCCCTGCTCACACTACACATTTATAGCACTATGATGGAATTTGTAACTACTATGGCTATATCCTGTGGAATCCTGGAGTTTGTGATCTGGTGAAACACTAAATGAATTCTCTGTAGTAATTTTCTGCACTCTAGTTTGACACCACTTTAATCACCATTGCCCAATGCTATGGAATTCTGGAATTTGTAATTTTGTGTCTGTCTCACCACCTTCCCTCGCAGGAAACTACAAATCCCAAAATTCTATAGCATTGAGCCATGGCAGTTAAAGCTGTTAGTCAAATTTTATTGCTTTTGGCCAATGGCCTTTGCATAAAGTTAAAGCTGTGTCAAACTGCATTATTTCTGCAAACTGCATTATTTCTGCAAACATAAGGTTGCAGCCACAACAGTTAATCATAGTATTATAACTGTGAAATGTGAAAGTGCCCCAGGTAGCCAAAATGGGTAGGACCACATCTTTTGCTGTGTCTGTCTTACTGATTCTCTCTCTCTCTCTCTCTCATACCTAAACTTAGGAGCTGTGCACACCGACCATAAAGGCTGGTCTGGGATCAGAGTCTGGTATCCATATGATGCATACCCCAACTCTGCCCCAGGGTGCCATGATGCCACACACTGCTCCACATGGCATGCAGCTTCATGGTGCTTCTCTGGCGCTGCATCCACACGATGCAGCACCAAAGGAGTGCCTTAAAGCTGCAGCACCATGGCTATCATGCCCTTTTCAGGGCACGGCATGCAGTTGTCGCAGCCCCAATCTGGCGCAGCTGAAGGTGGCTGCATGCAGTCTGTGCAATCCCTTACATATTCACAAAGGCACTAACTCACACACTGAGCACATAACACACACACACACACATACACACAGTCTCCATTTTCCACATCCTCAGAAGAGATTCCTGAAGAAAGAATTCCACACATACAAGCAAAGATCAATCTTTTCAGAAGAATTAAATGCCATGAGAATGCAGCATTCATTCTGGTATGAGTGAGTATTCATATCAAAAGTAAACATTGTAAGAATTTAACACAGTTTATAATTATTGCTCTCCCACATTATCCCTGGTAGATGATGAAAAGCATGTTGGATTTCAGCTGAGGAAGAACTATAGCCCAAACCTCCCGCCAAAAATATTCCGGGGGAGGCATTTAATAGATTATCTGCTGTCACATGTATATAGCTTTCTGTTTCTAGGAGCAATTCACATCTATTATAATCAATGGAAAGTTTGTCATTGACTCAGCTGTCTTTATTGTGTTTTATATAACAAGAGTTTGAGAAGGGGCTTGAGAACTTAAAAGCTCCTGTCCAGTTCTGTGCAGTTAACCAAAGAGACCTGCTTCATCCTGTGTCACCCATGACAGGAGCCTGTAATAGAGTCCTGCTAGAAATGGAGTGTGTGGATGAAACCTGTCTCTGGGACTCAGAACTGAGAGTAAGATAAGAACCTATTCAGCTGGGTCAAGCACAGATAAGGGTCTGGAGTGGAGTTGACGGTGACAGATTGGAACCGATTTGGCCAAGCGATAGAAGTGATGAGACCAAAGCTGGCAGCTGTGCAGAGAAGATTAATAGAAAAGGTCATAAAGGAATGCAGTTCTCAAGCTGAGGTTGCTTCTATTTTATGGTGAAAGTGTAGCACCACATTTGTGGCTGTGGTGTCATTAAAGGCTATTCTAGAATAGTGTACCATGTGGTGGTGAAGAATCTTGTTTTACAGCCCACACTATTCCATATTACGTTGTATGGTCAATTAGAGTTTTGATTCCATCAGGTTTGTGCTACAAAAAAAGAACTAAGGCCCTAGACTTCCGAAGGGCAGAGAATGTTGTGTAAGGTGGCCCAAGATGGCTTCATCTCTATGCATGAATATGTTTAGAAAACATTTATATCTTCAATCCCTCCTGGGAGAAAAGCTTCATACAAATGAAATAAAGAAATATAAAGAAAATAAATAAAAGTTAACATCAGATAGAAAAAGAGCTAGCTTAACCACATGGCTACCATTTGGTGTGTGTGTATGTTATTGTCCGGTTAGTTTAAGGGAGGGTGTATCTTTATAACCTATGAAATACTTGAATAGATGTCATATTTGCTTCCCACATTTTCTCCAGTGAGCTCATAGGATTATCTTATTTCCTCCTCACCAAAGGATGCTACTGCTTCTGACCTCATGGTAGCTTGGTAATACCATCATCCTGACAAATGAAAGAAGATTTTTCCCCACACATCAAGAATGGTAGTGATGTCTATTAGAACTTCATTTCCCATGGGGGGCGGGGGGATAGTTTTCTCTCCTGAGTTTTGTAAATGGTTAAAACAGTGTTTTGTTTATTTTTTATTTCAAAGATTTATATCCTACCTTTCTCCCACAATGGGATTCATTGGATTTTTAGCAAAGGGAATTTGGAAGACTGTTTAAAATATCCATATGAAATGACTGTTAGAATATGGATCTATATGGTGGCCTATATTTTACAACTAAATAGCTCCTGGTTCTACATTTTCCCTTCTATCCCTTCTTACATCTGTAACTTTTGCCACTTTTTCCTTCTTCAAGGTAGATAGTACTCCCCCCCCCAACTTTGTGGGAGAAGGGGGCAGCCTGGTGGGGTCCCATCCCCTGTAAGAGCTGTCTGTCTACCTCTTCCCCTTCATGCACAGGAGTATGTTTTAGGTAGACTTTTAACCACGTCTAGTATAATCCCTTTCTGTATCTCCTTGTCTATCCGTAGATAGATTTATTGAAACAATCAAAGTAAGTCCCCCCCCCTTTTTAAACTCATTTACGAGTGTTAAAGAGCAATTACTCCTCTTTTACCACAAGTTCACATTTGCACTAATCCACTGCCCATTTCTAGAATAAATACCAAATATTCTCACAAAAAGTGTTTTGCCTAATATCCCTCTTCAAGGCTGAACAGAGATACGTTTGTATGTATATATTATTTCACACTTCCTACTCTGTGTGTGTAACAAAGAGAACGTTCCTTTGCATGCTGTTCTCCCCATGAAATTCGCCACACCAGCCAGTAAATCCAGGGTGAAGCCAAGTAAGAAGAGAAGAGAAAAAAGAGAGTCCAGACCCCAGGAACACTATGCTGTCATGTTCCTTCATTGCTACACCCAATATTTTGACAGCACCAAAGTCATTAAACTTGGTAGAGCACCAGACTCATCCTGGTATCACCACATTTCTGCTGTGACCACTATGAGACCCTCTTTTGTAAACGGGAAAGAATGGATTCTAAGTGGGGAAATTACTGGACCTGGTGAGAAGCTTTAAAGGCAACCTTTGTATCCTGCAATTTTGCACATTAAAACATTTTTTTAAAAAAAAGCCACTACAGTGCTTATTGTATAAGGCTAAGCTTTCCACTCTTTAAACTATTAATAAGGGCTTCCCATTGAGAAGACAAATACATGCTTGATGCATTTTTAATCCTGTGCCAATACATTTGACTAAAGCTGTTTGCTGTTTCAATGACAGGATTTAACTTACCCTTCTGTATTCAATGTTTCTGATTATTAATGGCATTTTGAAAACACTGACAGGGACCATCACGTTGTACATTGGTCATTTTCTCCATCCCTCACCCCACATTCAGCTGTTAAGAGTAGCAGCTGGGTTCACTTTTATTAGAAAGGTTGTTCTTAAATGCAGACCTGCCTCCATATCCCCATTTTTTAAATAAATTAATTAAATGGTAACAAGAAAGAAAAAAACAGCAAAGAACAACTAAATACAAACACACTCTATCAATTACTGAAGCTCTTATCAGAGTTAATGATGAGTAAACTCTGCCCACTTCAAATTTCAGATGGGTTTAATTAAACTGAACTATTTGGAAACAATTCCAGGAAATTCCAAAATTATCCATTATAAAGCAGCTGCCATTTTGAATTGGGCCCCATTGCACACCTGACAATGCTAGCTAAAGGACACTGAACAACTGATGGCTGCAGGCAACACAATGTAGCTGAATACCATAACTTATAAGGTCATATACAAGCAAATAACAATATAAATAATGTATAACACTTGAAAGAATGTATATAAAAATCAAGGGCAGATTCAGTATTGATAAACAATTCAAAATGCTGTGTACCACTGAAGATCTAGAATCAAGAGCTACTACTCCCAGCAACACGAAGCCAAATTTTCAAATATGAGGTGTTTTTTTTAAAAAAAAAAAGTCTTAATTTTTTCATTTTTTTCATTTTATTACAAAAGATAATATCTTACCAAATGTTCAGTTTACTCACATGAAACGATACCCATGTAAATATATCTAGGCTGTATATATGATACTGTAGTTTAAAGGTATAATTTTAATTTTAATTTTGCTAATTGTTTATGTCACAACTAATTCAGTGATATATGGGAATAACAATTTATGAGTAATATTAGCACAAAAAATTACAAAGTATTCTGTATTGGTGCGGTATGGGAGGAGATAATGGAGGCATTGACATCATGAGTGATGCCACTGTTGTGCATCAAACAAAGTGTACACTGAACCATCAGAAACCAAAGGTGTCATTATCCCAGCCACCCATGTGGACAATTTTGGATAATGGAGTATTTCAGATTTCAGAACTCCAGATAAAGGCTACTCAACATGTAACACATTCCAGAGACCCACCTGGCCAATGCATCCTTAGAAAAAGTAGCAGCCCTCATAGGCCTTCAATGTATGTCTATATAGCCACAAATGGTAACAAAAGTGGTTGGTTATAGAGCTTGGGAAATGTACTTTTTTCAAACTATAGTTTCCAAAATCCTACTGGCCATGATATCTGGGGGATTCTGGGAGCTGAGTCCAAAAAAGTAACTTTCTCAAGCTCTGGCGTGTTGATAACACAGTGCTTTGAGAAGCATGGGAAATGAGTCATGCCTTATTCAAGGACGTAGGGGGACTGATTGGGACTTAGGCCAAGGTACAGCAGCTGTCATTTAATTAATCCATTTATGTCAGGTTATTTCAGCAGTAGATTTTGAGGTGAGTTCATCCATCCTTCTTGATGAAATTCCAGCTTTATAGCATGACCATCCCATCCAGCAGTAACTCCAATAGCAAATCGGGGTGGGTGGGTAGTGGGAAGAGGGAGGTAAAAATGTCTACGTGGATAAACTTCACTGTCTTCAACATCCAAATATAAAAAGCATGTCATTTAACTCTGGAATGCTTAGTATGGCTTAGCTGTTAATATTTTATCATAATTCAAACTGCACTATGTATATGAGGTAAAATGGTATGGAGCTAAGATGACCGAATGGACTACAGTCTACTCCAGGGTTGGGCATAATGTTGCTGTTGGGCCACATGTGACTCTTAGACCCAGCTTTTTGACCCCTGAAGCCCCCCCCAACAGTCCTTTTAACTCCGTCAACCCCCTTTTTTAAATTGGTGCAATTTTTGGATATTTTTTGCCCCCAAACCATGCAGAAACCCCTCTCCAAAATGTGTGACTGCACACGAAAATGCCTCAATTCCATCTCTTCAAGCACCCCATTGTTGTTGTTGTGCACTTTCAAGTTGTTTCTGACTTCTGACAAACCTATCACAGGGTTTTCTTGTCAAGGTTTGCTCAGAGGAGGTTTGCCTTTGCCCCTCTCTCTGAGGCTGAGAGAGTGTGATTTGCCCAGTGTCCATGGCCAAGCAGGGATTTGAACTCTGGTCTCCAGAGTCGTAGTCCAACACTCAAACCAGTACACAGTGCTGACCCTCTCAAGTATCACAGCACTCTGTCATATCCCTAAGTACCTCCATTTTCCTCTGGCCATCTGTCGGGGATGCTTTAATTTAGATTTCCTGCATGGCAGGGTGTTGGACTAGATGGCCCTTACGGTCTCTTCCAACTCTATGATTCTATGATTCTGCAATTCCTCTCAAAATGGCAATAGGAAGAAACACAATGCCAATCAGTAAGTGTTTTGGTCAAAAGAGTAGCTGTATGTAGATATAGCATCCTCCTCCTAGAATCATAGGGTTGGAAAAGACCTCAAGGGTCATCTAGTCCAACCCAGTGTCATGCAGGAATACACAATCAAAGCACTCCCAACAGATGGCCATCTAGCCTCTGTTTTAAAACCTCCAAATAAGATTCCACCACACTCTGAGGAAGACTGACAGAAAATCTTGTGCAAGTAGTTACTGCATACCTTCTTGCACCATGACGGAACAAATATGCACAATGACATAAACCTTGGATATGGCAGCGTTAAGTCCCCGAGAGCATTCTGGCCTGAGCCAACAGGTTTGGGATGACAAAATACAAGACAAGCTGGCCAATGGAACACAACCCAGCCAGGTTCTAACATTCTTTTCAATGAAAGTGTTGCAAGAAATCTCCTTTGTAAATCGTGCCCCAAAAGAACTAGAATGGTTACGTTGTCCTTGGGGTTGTTTGCCCAAAATATCACAGCCTTGGACACTGCTTATTTCATTCAGCTTAAGGTTTGAGAGGAAACAGTACCTTTCAGGGGGGAAGAAAGAGGAAAGGGAGGCAAGGTACAGGTGAAAAATATAGGCATTTCCTCTAGGCAAGAAGAAAGGAGAACAAAAAGAAAGGAAAAAGCAACAAAAGGATTACATTGAGTTAAGTTTTAACACAAAAGAAGAACAGAGAAAACCTCCCTTCTTCTCCTCCCACCTTTCCCCGATTATTATTTTGTTATTTCAGTGATAATATGAACCTAAGGTTAAGGAGAAATTACATGTGCTGATAATCTCCTAGTGGCCTCCATTGTAATATTCCATTATAGTGTATGTTAATCACAGCATTAAGCAAAATGTACGTACTTGTGGTACTGTCAAATACCAATGGAAGTCAAAAGACACAGGAGGTGACTTACAATTGTTTTAACCATTAAAGGCTCTTAAAAACACAATATGACAGGGGGGGGGGGGGGGGGGAGCAGGGAGGGAGAAAGAAAGCGAAAAGAGAGAAGTTTTGTAAAGGTATGCAAAGCAGGGCTGATAAGTGTTGTTTGGTGGAACCTCCCTAAGGCCCTTTCTTTAACACAACATCCACAGAATGCATTTCAAGACTGGTGCTTTTGAAAGGAAAATCTGAAGTAGCAGATTACACGGCACCATTACCAAATTTAAGTTAATTTTACACTTGGTGATCGTACGGGAGAAAATTCCCTTTGGATACAATGAACATTTTCCCCACTATTTCCCTCCCTTCTCTATCTCACTTTTTTTTTCTCCCTCTCACCTCACTCTAACCCTCACATGTTTTGGCAAACCCTATCACTGTGTGTGAGTTTTTCCCCTTTAAAAAAATAAAAAAGGAAGAAGAAGAAAAAGAAGAAGTGGTGAGATTTTAATAGCTAATAATAGCAGGCAACATAAAAGCACAAATCCAATTTAAGTGAAAGGGTTCCTATGTAAGCATTACTTGTCAGTCTTTGGTCGTACTGTATAGGGACCAGCTAGAGAGCAGTGGCAGCAATGAAATATAAAGTCCAGATTTAATTCTGATACAGAGAAATACAATTTCAAAACTGGACGTCTTATCATAGGCATGTCCCATTGGAGAACTCATTTCCCTAGCAAAAGCCTGTCACCGCCATTATGTTGTACAAGGAACCAATTTACTACTACAGCTAAACAGGGTTACCAGTGCTGTTGGAACTTAAGCATTTGAAGTTATCGCTAGGAGAGAGAGAAAAAAATCGCATTTCAAATGTCAGTGAAATAGGAAGGTATAATTGAAAAGTATCAATCAGAGAAGCAAGAGGGTTTAGAAGGCTAAGACTGCAGTTTTAGTAGAAGCCTCTATTGCTCCCTCCTCTGTTCCTTTTTCTTTCTTTCTTTCTTTCTTTCTTTCTTTCTTTCTTTCTTTCCCTCCTTTTCCCCCTCCCTCTTTCCCTCTCCCCTCTCTTCCTTCCTTCCCTCCCCCTTTCTACATTCCCCCTTCATTTGCAAGTAGGAGATTTGGCTTAGTAAAATAAAAGATTTCTGCCAGTTTCTTGTTCAAGTGTCAAGACATGAAATAAATTTTGATGCTTTCTTCTACACACTCCAGTGACTCTAATTTCACGACACAAAGTTACCCACCCCACCCAAATTTAAACCTGCCAATCTATAGCATTTTTAAAAGGAACAAACAAAAACAGATTTGGGCTTGTTGTTTCCCACAACTCTTATTAATCTAGCCATTTATTTGAACGTCTTGTCATTTTGCCTTACCTCCAACTTATCCCTCGACCTGGTTTCCCAAATCCTTCATGGATATTGCAGTAACGAAAACCATAGTCCCAAGGTAACCTTGTGCTCTATAATAAGAAAGGAGTGAATGAATAGATTTGCAAACAGAATGAGTGTTTTCACAAGCAACATTAAGAAAGCTTTCAGTTTATAAAGAATCACTTGTGAACATTGTTTCTGATGCAAAATTGAGAGCAGAAGAGAATCCGAAAAGAAAATGCACAGCCTAATCAGTGTAGGTTTCTACTCACTGTATTATAGATACTGAAAATGGGAGAAGGAAGGAAGGAAGGATTTAATTAATGTTGAGTCTCCCTTATCTTAGCTTAGGACCAGAAGTGTTTGGGATTTCAGATTTTTTCAGATTTTGGAATATTTGGAATTTTTGCATATACATAATGAGATTTGTTGGAGATAGGAACCAAGTCTAAATATGAAATTAATTTATGTTTTCTATATGCCTTATATGCCTGAAGGTAATTTTTAGATAATATTTTTTAATACATTTCTGAAGAAAACAACATTTGTGTACACTCATGTAGTCAATTTTTGATCTTGGAGTATTTCAGATTTGGATTTCCAAATAAGGGATAATCAACCTGTTTTCATATAAAGCACACCAGAAAGTCACATTTTTCTAATGCCAGATACTTCATTATTGTCTCTCATCACTACAAATTGTAGTACTACTAGCAGTAGTAGTCGTTGTTGTAGTGTGCTTTTAAGTACTTTCTGACTTGGCAGCCCTATGGTGAAATTATCAGAAGATTTTCCTGGCAAGATTTGTTTAGAGGAAGTTTACTATTGCCTTCTGCTGAGGCCGAGAGTGTGATTAGAATCATAGAATCATAGAGTTGGAAGAGACCGCAAGGGCCATCCAGTCCAACCCCCTGCCATGCAGGAAATCCAGATCAAAGCATCGTCGACAGATGGCCATCCAGCCTCTGTTTGAAGACCTCCAAGGAGGGAGACTCCACTACACTCCTAGGAAGTGTGTTCCACTGTCGAACAGCCCTTACTGTCAGGAAATTCCTCCTAATGTTGAGGTGGAATCTCTTTTCCTGCAGCTTGCATCCATTGCTCCGGGTCCTAGTCTCTGGAGCAGCAGAAAACAAGTTTGCTCCCTCCTCAATATGACATCCCTTCAAGTATTTAAATAGGGCTATCATATCACCTCTTAACCTTCTTTTCTCCAAGCTAAACATCCCCAGCTCCCTGAGTCGTTCCTCATAGGGCAAGGTTTCCAGACCTTTCACCATTTTAGTCGCCCTCCTTTGGACACGCTCCAGTTTCTCAATGTCCTTTTTGAATTGTGGCGCCCAGAACTGGAAACAATATTCCAGGTGGGGCCTGACCAGAGCAGAATATAGTGGCACTATTACTTCCCTGGATCTAGATACGATACTTCTATTGATGCAGCCTAAAATCGCATTGGCCTTGTTAGCTGCCGCATCACACTGTTGACTCATGTTCAACTTGTGGTCTACTTGGACTCCTAGATCCCTTTCACATGTTGTCTCCTTAAGCCAGGTGTCTCCCATCCTATATCTGTGCATTTCATTTTTTCGCCCTAAGTGCAGTACCTTACATTTCTCCCTGTTAAAGTTCATTCTGTTAGCTCTGGCCCAGCTTTCTTGTCTATTCAGGTCATTTTGAATTTTGATCCTGTCCTCTGGAGTATTAGCTATTCCTCCTACTTTAGTGTCATCTGCAAATTTGATAAGTATTCCCCCAATTTTTTCCTCCAAGTCATTGATAAAGATGTTGAACAGTACTGGGCCAAGGACAGAGCCCTGTGGGACCCCACTGGTTACTTCTCTCCAGGATGAAAAGGTGCCATTGTTGAGCACCCTTTGGGTTCGGCCGGTCAACCAATTACAAATCCATGTAACAGTTCCTTTGTCTAGCCCACATTTTACAAGCTTGTTTGCAAGAATGTCATGGGGAACCCTGTCAAAGGCCTTACTGAAATCAAGATATACTATATCCACAGCATTCCCTTCATCTACCAAGCTGGTAATTTTATCAAAGAAAGAGATTAGGTTTGTCTGGCATGACTTGTTTCTCTGAAACCCATGTTGACTTTTTGTGATTATGGCATTGGCTTCTAGATGTTCACAGACTCTCTGTTTAATGATCTGCTCCAGAATCTTTCCTAGTACTGATGTTCACCCTGGAGTTTTCCATTGCTGAGCAGAAATTTGAACCCTGGTCTCCCAGAGTCCTAATCCAACACTTATACCATTGAATCTGCCACAAAACCTTTCTTTTTCTAAAAATGCAAATGGCGCACTCGTGACGTCGCAAGCGCGACGGGATGTGCAGACGCTATGCATCCATCGCGTCAAAATGGTGGTGCCCATGTGTACAGGGCACCGCCATTTTGACTCCCCCGTCACGTGCTAGGGGTGAAGCCGGTATGGATGGTGCGTCCTCAGCCAACCTCTAGCACGTGATGGGGGCGGTGCAAAGGCCCATCTAAATTGGGCCAAAGACACTTTTAAATCATGTGTACATTCCAAATCAACATAGCTTTGATTGTGTGGGTTTTTCTTTTGGGGTTTTTGTTTGTTTGTTTGTTTTGTTTTAAATTATATATGTGGGAATCAAAAAAATCAGTTTAGCTTTGAGGTAGGAAAAAAGTTTATTTCCTTGTTTCAAACTCTGTATCACAAATTTGGTTTATTATATACTTGCTTATTAAAATATTTCTATTCTGCCCTGTATCCAAGTATCACAAGCTATAGTAAAATAAAATCAATTTACATTGTTGTTTATAACAATCTAAAACAATATGGAAAAGGCATATTAAACACTATGATGAAAACAGTTTAAGACATTTTAAAACCAGATACAGTCAGCCCTCCTTATCCACGGATTTTTTATCCATGGATTTAAGCATCCACAGCTTGAAAGTATTCCCAAAAACGTGTACATTCTAAATAGCAAACCTTGATTTTCCATTTTATATACGGGGCACCATTTTGCTATGCCATTGCTGTTAAGGGAGTTGAGCACCCATGGATTTTGTTATCCATGGAGGGTCCTGGAACCAAGCCCCAGTGGATGACAAGGACCCACTGTATATGTTCAGATTTGGATGAAATCAATTCCAAGGCTTCCAAGGCTTTAGTAAAAAGCCACATTTTTCTTGGTTTTTGATATCAGTTTTAGTTCCAATCATGCCTCTAAAAAAGAGGGTATTTCACATATGGGGTGCCACAGCAAAGAAGGTCCTTGGGTATGCAAATAGCAAAACTGTGTCCCATTTCCTTCCCGTCTGCAACAATTGTCCTCGCATCCATGTCCTGCGCTTACTTCATTTCCTGCCACAGACATGGTAGAGAAATATAAAGAGTCATGATACAGACTAAGCTGTACTTGACATTGCACAAGGGGAGGAGAAAATGTCTAATGTGGCTGCCATTTTCAATGGCAGCTTTGTGTTTCTCCATGTTCTTTGCAACGTGTAATTCCAGGCTTAGCTGACCTTCATAAAAGGCTGTATTTTCTCACTGTGAAAATCATTTGCAAGGAGTCCAAAGGCTGCAATATGCTCACATAAACCATTTGAATAACAAACAACTGAAAATGTTTGGTCGCTTCACAGACATTTGTGCAAAGAACAGAGGAAAAAAGAGTAACTTAGACAACTGGCTCATTAGAAATGAATGTCTTCAGTGCAGCAGGCAAACATTTTGGAAAAATCAAAGCAATCTTCCACAGGAAAAAATGGATGGAAATTTTATCTACCATTGAAAGTGCAGGAAGGCAACTGAACTGTGATCACTCCAACTGAGATCAGGGGTATTTAATGTCATTCTCTGCTAATGGAACTACTCTGCTAATGGAATATTAATTGTGCTACACAATCATTGTGTTAAAAGGCAACATTGCACAACTAAACAAGTCATCAAACGGGTAACTGAATGCATAACCAAATGAGTCTGTGGACCTTGGCCATGAAACCCACTGGATGACCTTGGGCAAGTCACATAATTTCAACCTCAGGAGAAGGCAATGGCAAACCCCCTCTGAATAAATCTTGCCATGAAAATCTCATGATAGGTTCACCTTAGGGTTGCTATAAGTCGAAAATGACTTGAAGGCACACAACAACAACAACAACAACCCCATACACAATATACAGCCACATGTAGTGCACATCCATCCACAAGGCACACAATCCTCAACCTTGAGCTGAAGATGACTCTTCTGAACTGGGTGACCTTGGGCAAACATCAGCAAAACAATGTTTGTCAAACAGTCAAACAGCTGTCTATGTGTGTATGTACTGGAAGGTCTAATGAAAAATATATGTTTATGTGTACATGTGTGTGTGCATATGTCATTTTTTCTCATATATCTTAATGGTGATCTCACTTCTTCAAGTGTTACTACCTACATACCCCAAACAGTACCATCCAGCACAAGAGGACCCTAAATATCTTGAAGGCACCAGATCTCATCCAATCCTGGAAGCTAAACAGGACCAGGCCTGATTACTATTTTGATGGGGTCCCACTAAGGACACCAGGTATTGTAAGCTGTATTCCAGATGAAAGCAATGACAAATCACCACTGAGTTTGCCTTGCTTAAGAAAACCCTACAAAATTCATAGTAATGCTATAATTTGACAGGCAGCTGCCATGCACACACACACACACACAAGACCAGTACACAACAGGTCTCAGCCAATCCCAGTATTTTAAAAAGTACAAAGAAAATTTAGAAAAAGGAAATACTAAAATAATGTAGAACTAAAGCAGCCTGGTGAGCACACAAAATGATGGGAAATATCTTAACTTCTGCTTTAATATAAAAGCTTGTCCGGCTCTATACTCCATATAACGCCAGTCTTGAAAGATCTTCATTGGCTGCCTATTTGCTTCCGGGCCAAATACAAGGTGTTGGTTATTACCTATAAAGTCCTAAATGGCTTGGGCCCAGGGTACTTGGAGGACCACCTCTCCCCATATAATCCGCCCCACACACTCAGATCGGGTGAGAGACATCTATTAAGAGTTTCAGATGCTCGTTATGTATCAACTCGAAGGGCTTTTTCTATCTCAGCCCCACAGCTCTGGAACTCCCTCCCCAATGAGCTCCGTACTTCCTCCTCCCTTAATACTTTTAAGAAGGATCTAAAGACCTTCTTATTCCGCCAGGCTTTCTCCCCGTGAGCCTTGTCTGTCATTCTTTTCCCCTTGGCAGTGTTATGTTGTATTCCATTCTACACAGCCATTTCAATGGGGTGCTGTTTGGTTGTCTATTGTTGTTATTGTTAATTGTTGTTATTTGCTGGGGGTACTGGGGTTTGTGATGTTTTTAACTGTTTTTTATCTCTTGCTGTGCACCGCTGTGATTCTTGGAATAGCGGTATATAAATCAAAATATTATTATTATTATTATTATTATTATTATTATTATTATTATTAAGATCTTTGGGGAAAGGTTTTCTCTCTGTCCAACCACCATTACATATTCATTTGGTGAGAACAAGGGAGACAACCTTCTCAGTGGCTGCTTCCAGGTTGTGGAATTCTCTCCCATCGGAAGCTCTATTGGCGCCTTGTCTGTTCTGTTTCCACCAATAGGCAATGTTGTTGTTGTTGTTGTTGTTAGGCAGGCTTTTGGTTCTTAAGTTATTGAAACAGAGCATCTTTTAATGGGGCATGTTATGCTTTTATCTTTTTACTATATTTTTATGTGTTTGTAACAGATTTGTTCAGAAGTACAAAATAATTGCAGTGGTCCATCCACATTTGCTGAGGTTAATGACCCCTGTGAATGTTGGGCGGAGGGGTGCAATTAAAAGAAATTATTATTTTTAGCTGAGAGTACACCTCTCTAGTAATCTCCAGGTCCTCCAGTACAACATCTGCCAGATGTTGATCATAGAATCATGCTGGAGGACCTACAAATGCCCATAGGTGTGTTTTCTCTAGGAAGGTCTAGGTTCTCCAGCACAACTCTATGGTCAGCCAGCTTCAGGCAGAGTTGCAGTGCAGGACTTAGAGATTCCTAGAGAGAACGTATTAATCAATGCCACAAATAATCAAAAAAAGTCAAAGTCGCAAATGTGAAGGGCTAACTATACACAGAAATAATAAAAATCAAACATAACAACTTTCTCATTCTTGATACTTTCTCAGATCTTCTACCTTACATATATTTACTCTTCAAAATCCAATACTGCATGTTTCCCCCATAATTACCTTCTTGAAATTCAGCAAGGGTGCCTCCTTCATCAATCTTGTTTTCATGTGTTTTAAACACTTTATCGGACACATTTTTTTCTGGCCGAGCAAAACGATGCTCCTCAACACTGAATGGGGATGGCTTGGCTCCAGGGTACGGAATGGGTGAATTTTGAGGAGACTTTGCTGTGCTGTAAAATCTGTCTTTTCCCAGTCATGCATGGCCCCAAGCGTCCCCTTCCTGGGCCCATAATGGAGGAAAAAAATGTGTCCGATAAAGTCCATAGAGGTTCAGTCCCTATGAGTGTGTACCTTCTTACTTGCCATAACCTTTAACATAATGGATATATGATGCTTTACATACAATGCAGTGTAATTGAATGTATTGTAATTAATGTGCTCAGACATCCATATGTCTGTGTTTTTCTCTTAGGGGCATATTTGAATATCTATGATTGCATATAATAAATAGCCTAAAAGATTCCCAAAGAACTTGCTCATTTTCCCATATAATATATCCTGAGATTCCAAGAATTAAAAATGCTTATGTGGAGTGCAGCTGTTATCTTTGCGTGTTTACACCATCATCACAAGCGGGATGCCTAGATGGCCAGAAGGTGATAAGGGGACCTAAGATAGAATAGCTGACAAATAGCAAAGGACCTCCAATCCCTGTCTGTTTAGACAGTGGGGAATCATGCCTGTTTCACCTCTAAACCCATGTAAATAATGAACTAAAATGTCATGTGAATACAAAATAAAATAATATATAGATATGAATATTGCACATGCACACACTATACACACACAGAGAGAGGGAGGGAGGGAAGGAAGGAGAGGGAAATTATTAATCTTCAAACCTTACAGTACTCTTTTGCAACTTTTGGATACTGGCAGACTGTTGAATTTCATATTACCCGTCACTGGCTTACCAAGGGTGCGACAACTGCCTGAGAAGAGCTTGTAAACTTTCTTGAGGCTAAAGGATTAAATCCGGCCTCACCATGCTGTGTTGGTGGCACAGCAGGGTTCGTCAGGAAGGCCTATTTTTTGCTCGTGATGAGGCGACTTCCCTGGCAGATAGTGTCTGCAACAGACTGTAGGGATGCTGCCAACATTCAAAAGCTCTGATGATGCGAGCCAACCTTAGACTAATAATTTTATATCTCAATATAAAGTGGAAGAAATTACATAAAAATAGACAATTTTAACAGTATGGTATTCTGTTATGAGAGAAGGCTAAATAACACGGTTGCCATATGAACATCTTTCTCCCATCTACAGCACCTAACTTTAGCACAGTCCATATGTCTGTTTGTCTGAGAGCTGAACTTAATTGAGAGAACATGCAGTGGAGAGGGAGCTCAACACTTGGTGCCTTCGGGGAGAGTGGACACTTTGAGGTGAAACACCTATCAATTGAATACACCTCTTGCTTCAACCTTTTTAAAAAACAAAAAAAAAGAAAGAGAGAGGGAATCAAATTAGCACTTACATTGGAATGGTGCCCCTGACAAACTGTGATGCCCAGACAAGGAATAAATGCATACAGTACCCACCAAGCCACTTGTAATCAATTCTGGTTAGAAAGACGAGACTCAGTTCCATCAAAAAGTACAAGATGGCTTGAAAGAGGAATCACTACACAGGAGTCAACAATTTGCTCCACTTTCAACCTAGGTAAAAAATTTAGCAGTTTTTTTGGTGTTGTTTTAAAAACCTGCACAGCTTGTTTGATCAGAGGTGATAACAGGAGAAAACAAAAGGTTTGTGTGTGCATGCACGTGCACGCGCACGCGCGCACACGAGCCATCTGAAGTGATGTCTAACATCATCATCATCATCATCATCATCATCATCATCATCATATGACATAAAATATGGTCATGGTGTTACCAACTAGAGGACAATAGCTAAATTCTCGGAATATGCAAAGTTCATTTTCATACAGAGTGCCCTGTCTTTATGCGGGGGATCCATTCCAGACTCCCACGTGTAAAGTGAATTCCACCTATGCTCTAGCCCCATTTAAATGAATGGGGCTCATGCATGTGGCGGTGAGGTGGCACGCGCACACCATGGGCACACGCCCCATTGTTCCCTATGGGATGCACCGTTCCTTCTCCCCACACAGCTTTCAGCATATGCTGAAAGCCACAGAAATCACATGTGTGTATTATGTGGGCACACTGTACTAAGGTGCCCAGAATCTCCCAGCCAGCATAGAATTGTCTAGAAGTAGTAGTAGTATTACTGGTGGAGGAGGAGGAGGAGGAGGAGGAGGAGGAGGACAATGACAACAACAGTTTCCACAAACTTGTTTAATTGAATTTAAATAAAATAAAAAATAATATTCATCATTTTCATCATTTTTGCCTTAATTACACAAACACAGCATAATTAAAAAAAATTAACAAGCATGAAGCTAGGCTGTTTTGGAATAGTGAGTGGGAAAGGAAAGGAGAAGGATAGTTAGGACCCCTCATAGCTCCTCGTGGCTGTAATGCCTGAAATGCAGTGAAAAGTCTTAGGAAGTATGTACATAGGGGCCTGATCTGGACCAGGGATACTGTGCCTGGTAAGAGGATGTTTAAATCCCATACAAAGGCAGCAGGATTTCTCCTTATGGTTTCTTCATATGGTTTGATGGCAGCTGAAGAAGATGACATGGGGAAAGAAGGAGTGAACCAGCAGCAAGACCACGCTGTTTCCTCATTGTTGCTGCTTTGGTTTCAAAGTTTTCTCCTCTACCCATCCTGGACCTTTTTCTTGTGCTACACCTCTTTAACTGCCATGGCACAATGCTATGGAATTCTGAGATTTGTAGTTTTTTAAAAAAAATCTTTAGCCTTTGCTGTCAGAGAGCTCTAGTTCCACAACAAACTACAAATCTGAAGATTCAATAGGATGGATCAATGACAGTCAAAGTGGTGTCAAATTGCATTAGAACTCCAGGGCTGCTGCCACATTGTAGAGTTAATGCAAGTGGTGTCAAATTGCATTAATTCTACAATGTGGCAGCAGCCCTGGAGTTCTAGTCCAGCACTCAAACCACTACGTCACAATGGCTCTCAGAAATAGCTGTCCCTGCTGAACTTGGCACATGGACATAGGGGAGAATATTATTTTATTTATTTTTTGAAGAGTAATATCTAAAATCACAAAGTTCATATTTAAGAGCGGGGAAGCCAACCCATATTTGAGCTTTTAGAATGAATCAAATGCACATGAAAATGCACTGACACTAGCAGATTTTTCCATCCATATCTATAACAATACCTCTTTAACCTTGCATGTTGGAAGGTTCGTTCTTCTGAGTGCTACAAGAGCAAGAATCTCTCTCACACATCTTTAGTGCTGGCAAAAAGAGTTGAAATATTGGCTTAAAATTCCTTAACAGATTCCACTCTATCATCCTTTTTAATTAAATGTAAAAGAAAAAAAATCTCAATGCCTCCGCACCAACTATTATGCTAATGCAACATTAATGTTAAGACTTTTCATTGGATACATGTCAAGAAACTCAAGAGCTATTGTTCCCACAGCAACCATATTTTATCAATCTGCCGCCTGCATGTCGTAGGCTAGGTTTGGCTGTGAAGTTGGCGGTTGTCAACTTTCCATACGTCCAAGTTCCTTTTTCTTAAGATCAAGAAGTTGCCACCTGAAAGAGGGCAGTATTCATTCTCAACACTGCCACCTCTCATGGCAAGCAGGAAGGAACTTCTTCTCTCTCCTACATACTAGTTCAATAAAGGGCCATTCCATATATGATATGAAGGGTGTGCAACTGGAACTCCCAGCTTTGGATGAGAGAGAAAATTACTTTGAACCAAACCAAATTCAACAGATGTAATCATTTCACACTTCTGGTGACTCATTGCCAGATGAAGCACACCTTGCCTCCAGAATCTTCACTTTGTATGGAGTACATAATACCATGCATATGTGTTTAAAATGCTCACTGCCTGAAATGCAAACAATTAAAAAAATATGGATGAGCAGGTTTGGGGGAAATTGTGTGGAAAATGGATTAACATATATACAAAAGTATGTACATTTTTTAAAAAGTGGAGGCATGGGAACACACATGTTCCCTTGCAAGAATTAAAAACCCAGGATGAGATCCTGGATCAACTGGAGATACAGAAGTGATATGCCTGCTATCACTCCAGTATACCCTCCATGTTTACAGATTTGACACGGAGAGTCCTGATTAATCCTATTTTCAGCTATTTTTAGTATGTTCCAGTTTTATTCTCTTCCTCCCACTTTCTCCCTTTGTCCTCAGCATATTTTCATTGCTGCAAACTGAGTCAATGCCCAAAAGCAGTTAATATTCAACTTAGTGGAAGGAGACGAGAGGGCAAAGATTTTTGTTATCCTACCACACTTTGCTGTTGCTTGGTTGTTGCAAGCAAGTCACAATTGCTCAGCTGCTTCAAATCCAGATAGGAGAAAGCATATGGGTGCTGTCTACTGTGCATTACTCACATGGCCACACATGTCCTGGGTATCATTTGTGACGGATTCTTGGAGATTCCCATATAATTGTTTATCCTATTACTAGCTGATGATGCAGCTAGTTGAGAAAAGTAGGTTATGGGGGTTGGTCACTGCATAGTCAGAAGAGACTTCTAACCTCCATGATGACCCAAAAAGTGTGTTTTGCTATTAAATCCAACGGACACCATCACAACTTACTAACAAGTTTCCAGCTTAAGTCTCACAACGCCATAGGAACCAACAATGGGACAAGAACAGAGCTGGGGTAAGATGGAACAGAACAAATTTGAGAGTGAGAGGTTTTTGCATTCTTGCTCCTTGAATTAGAACAGCAGCTGTGCTGGAGATTTTTGTTTTGTTTTGTTTTTCCTGCGCTCCAGACATCCACACAAATCATTTTCGGGATCTAAATTGTCCCACCACTTAACCAAAGTTGCTGTTAACCCTTCTGGACTGTGCTTCTATAGAGCTAATCTTGGCCTAAGAGTGGTCCCATGTTTTCTTTCCAGAAGACAGGCTTCTAGTTTAATGGTTCTCAAAGGACCACATTCTTTTTGAAGTTGTCCTCTGTTTTAAGGGCTGACCTGTCCAAGACTGGTTTCAAGATAAAGCACAAACAACAGAGAAATCAGAGAGCAGAAAGTTGCACAACCACCATTAAAGTCTCATCAGGTATGCAGATCACCTGGACAGGAAGGAGATTGGGAGTTTATCCCATGAATATCCTGGAAAAATTATGTAATTAT
Organism: Sceloporus undulatus; assembly: GCF_019175285.1. NCBI lineage: Eukaryota > Metazoa > Chordata > Lepidosauria > Squamata > Phrynosomatidae > Sceloporus > Sceloporus undulatus. The sequence continues at coordinate 356,651,962 of NC_056522.1, read as the reverse complement.
GTGAAATAATTTCACACCATGTTGCACAAAACTTGCCATTAAAGTGATCACAAAGAAGCATTAATGTGCATCTTTTTACTTTTGGGATTCCAGCAACAATGCATTTCCACTATCATTTTATTTGCACAATTGCGTGTGATAATTAACATGTTTTAATCTCTCTTTAATGCTCAAATTAGCCCCAGTGTGATAAACTCCACTGTCTTGCTCATACTGGTAAAATGTACGCCACATTTTTTTAATTTAATTTTTATTGCCATTTGTGTTGAAAACTGTTTCTTATATAGCAACTCTTACCTCTTTTTGCAGTTTTATGGTCTCCCAGTGTCCCATTCTAACATCCAAATCATTACATGACATCGGCTCTCCTTTTTTTTGGTGATGCATGACCTTTTTTTTCTTTATTCCTTTTGGGGGGGATGGGGGGTTATAAGTGGCTACTCTACTTTGGAGGGGAGAATTTAGATCAGGAAAATAGTATAACGGAAGTTTAAAATCAACACTGGAGCCCTGAGTGCTTGTATTTTGCACCCATCATTATATTTTTGCATGGTCCAGGGACCCTTTCACAATACCAAGTTATAGCACTATGATTCTGCTTTAAGTGCCATGAAAACATCCTTTGGAACCCTGGGATTTGCTGTGTAAGGAGCGGTATTTAGAATTCTTAAATAGAGAGTTCTAGTGTCTCACCAAACTACACATGTTTGGATTCCATAGGATGGGGATATGGAGATTAAAGTGCAATCATAGGAGTATAATTGTATAGCGTGACAGGGCTCCTGGTTCCTAAGGTGGAAACTTTTAAGCCTGTTTAGAAGGGATTAAATCCCATCAAGCTCAGTGTGATTTAATATGTGTGATTTAAATATAGTTAGGATGTGACAGACAGGACCTTCTTCTTGGTTCAACCAATCAAAGCCAATGGAATGTTGAGAAGTTGGGCTGGAAATAAAGGGTAGAAAGCGGGGGCAAGGTCTATTTAAAAAGAAAGAGTCTAGATAGACGTTTGGGGCCAGCTGGAAGGAGGTTGATAGCACCCTGAGCTGAGAAAGTTCAGAAAAGGGTTATGGTGTGATACAAACGTATCTGAGAGAACTGTGAAATACAACCTCCCTGAAAATGTTATGTGTCTGGAAGAGATCTTGTAATAAAATGCCTGTTTCTTTTCCGTGATAATCCACTGACTGAAATTTCTCATGCATAGACAGAGACAGAGAGACACATATGTCTATATATATATTTCCAAAGTTTCCTTATTTTTGTTGTTGTGTGCCTTCAAGTCATTTCTGAGTTATGACAGACCATGGGGTTTTTTTTGGCAAGTTTCCTCAGAGGGGGTTTGCCATTGCCATCCTCTGAGGCTGAGAGAGTGTGACTTGCTCAAGGTCACCCAGTGGGTTTACATAGCCAGTGGATTTGAATGAAGGGATTGAAGTTGGACCAGATGATTCCCACATAAGAAAGATGCAATATGGGGTTTCATCATGTAAGAGGTAAAATATGGGACATATGCATTGATTGCCAAAATTGATCATGCTTCAGAAGTCAAATAGGGAAGATCGACAGGACCAGCTTCATAACATGATTCTGTGATCATGCAGAAGTTTACGCATGTGTTTTAAGCTGTGTGTCAGAACTGAGTCCACTCCTTGGTCCATCTAGCTCCATACTGTCATCTCAAGTTGGCAGCAGACTCTCCAGGGTTTCAGGCAAGATTCTTTTGTAGCTTTTCCTGGAACTCTCTGGTGTTCCTAGGAAGTCTCCCATCAAACCACTAACTAAACCCAATCCTGCTTTGCTTCCAAAATCAGTAAGAGGTATTGGGGTGATATAATGGTACTGAGTTAAGGCAGCTCTACACTTCCTGGTCTGAAGCCCTTTCTTTTCTTACTCAGAACCAGAGAAACAATCAAATCATCCAGACTCCCCTCACCAGCATTTATTTATTTATTTATTTATTTATTTATTTATTTATTTATCCATCCATCCATCCATCCATCTATCCATCCCCAACATTATGCTGGCTATGGCTGCTGGGACTTATGGTTCAACAATATCTGGAGGGATGCATGATTACCACCGTGCCCTGAGGCATTTTAAATATATAGGATGAAACTGTCACCCTAGGACAGGCTCACTAACCTCATTTGATTTGAGAAAGTAAGCAAGATTAGGCTTGAATGGGAGACTATCTGGTAATGTTTTGATCTACAGTTCATATCAGTTCCAGCCAGGAAGGCCAATGGTTGGCAATGATAGGCTTGAAAGGTTCATCTTTAAAAAGACTGCACAGGTAAATTGCAAATCAGCACTATTACATGTTGTCATCTAGATGATTGAGGAGTGGATCTTACACAAGCCAAGAGATTTGGGTAGCTCTAAAGATGTTTGTAACTTTATCAGCATGTGAAATGAAGGAACCAAGGCAAAAACAAAGTTATCTCTTTTAACATTCTCCACACATTTTCTTTGCAATATGTTATTTTGTTTTTCATTGCTTATTCTGGTATCTCCCACAAGAAAAAAAAAATATAATAAAAAATTAAGTGAAATAAAAGTCATCATTTTTGTAGCACAATCACCCAATCAGGGGACCAAAAGTTGTGATGTATTAACAAAAGTTTTAATTATAGTATAGATGGGATAGAAAAATCAAAAACTGTATGCCTTCATTCCCTCAAAAATTATGCCTCAATGGAATTCCCAATCTCAGGTTTCCATATACCTAGAAGGTAGAATCTCCTAACCTAGGAGACTCTGGCTTAAATTTACTCTCAGAAGTTGGACAGGCTTGGATTCAATTGTTTCTCTCCCTCCATCCCTCCCCATGCTTCCTAAATTTCTTTTTTATCAGTTTTAATTAAAACCCAGAGATAAGAAATCAAGTCGTATGGGCGCTTGCAATATCGCTTTTTTCAAACTGCCAAGAGGAGGTCATCTTTTAGTGCTACTAGGTCTATCTCCAAGCTGTGCTCTGGTCTGAAGCCCAAATGTAAGGCATCCAGGGAGTTGACAGATGTCACATGTTGAGAGAGCTTGGTTGTCACTACTCTCAGTGTTTTTGGCAAAAAAAAACAGGAGGATGGAGAGGCTCTCTCTGTCAAGTGTTGGCATCCTGTGGATCAGTCAGATTATAACAGCGGCTGGCAGGGGATGCTCGCCGTCCCTGTTTGGAGTGGAATTTTTTTCAAAATACAATGGTTGTATTGCTGCAGAAATGTATTGCTGAGATGTCTCGGAGCACATGTGATGCTTCGCGAGCAACTGAATGCAGCCCAAATTGAGCTGCTTGGGGTCTTGGATCCAAAGCTGAAAACTGTCTATTACAACTTTCATTTATGTTCCTGTGTTAACTGTTTTTCATGCATATATGTGGATATTTGGGAGGGGGCAGTTGTGTGTGTATGTGTGTACGTGATGGCTACTGAGCACTGGTGAAAAGGTCTATACCTGACTGGCTCAACCATGTTTGCTGAAACATCAGAGCTATTGTTATCATGTCTTTGCTGTGTACACATCAACAAGGACGAAATACCCCATCTGGAGCTGAGAGATCCATCTTTATTTTTCTCCTATTACTGCTGTTCCCTGTGAAGCAACTATGGAAGCTAAGATAAGTTACCAATAAGGCTGGTAAGGAAGCCATGTTCTTCTATTCCTTCTTGGGTCTCATGACTCGCACTTCACAGTTGTTTTGCTGGAGTTCCACCCTATCCCCAACCCTGCTGAGAGAACTGTCAAGTATGTAAGACCTTCCATTCTGTTTATTGGCTGGATCCTACTGATTAGTCCAAACTAGAGCAGGCTTACTGAATCACTAATTGAATATAGTCTGCCCTTTATTTACATGCTGGATCCGTTCTGGACTCCCCTGCGTAAAGTGAATTCCGCCTATGCTCGAGTACCATTTAAATGAATGGGGCTTGTGCATGCAGCGGTGTGGCGGCGCATGCGTTCATACCATGGGCGCACGCCCCATTATTCCCTATGGGACACGTCGCCCCTTCTCCCAGCATGGCTTTCAGCATATACTGAAGGCAGCATAAAGCATGCTCATGTATGACGCGGGCACACTGTACTAGATAAATAGCTTGATTTGATAGTTCTGTTTCTTTCCATATGAAAGTTCTTCATGTCAGGAACACTGACAATTCATTACAGGAGACTGCCTTTTCTTCAGACCATCACTCTTCCCTTGAGGAATAAAAATGGCATGAGGGTGAGGTTACAAAGATCCATTCAACATAAGTTTATTTAATATAGATTTTAAAAATGCCCTCATAGGCCTAAAGCTTATTTTAAAAGAAAAGTTTACCTTTATGAAGGGAACATCTGAGGAGGGAATGAGATGCCAGAAGCTTCCTGGAAAATTCAGCACCTTTTCCCATTTCCATAAGAATCCATCCCTCTTCAGCTTTCCTGTCAGTGCCAGTCCAGGACAGCTATGTGTCCAGCTTTTCAGAGAACACATAGGATCATTAAAGGGCTGACAAGACCAAGTCTACTTTAAAGAGAAAGAATGAGAAGAAGAAAAAAGGGAGAGCAGTGAAAAGCTTTGAAGTTGACCATAAACAGTAACGCAAGCACAGTTTTCCCCACTGTATTTCCACTGAATTATTGTGATAATTTCCATATTTACATTTGTACATATTAATTAACATAGAAATTTTTTATCTAATTCTTCTTTTCCTCCTCCATGCTCCTTTTTTTTTTCCTTTTCCTTTTCCTTGCCTTTTTTTATTTTTTTGGATTATGCATTTCTTCTCTTTTTGACAATACACAGGCATCCTAGCAGGGTCAGAAGCAGGTAAGGCCCAGCCAAAACAAATACCCTGAAGAATCACAGTAACAAAGAATGAGTACTTTGTTACCAGCACTAGAGAGCTAGCACAGTGTAGTAGTCAGAGCATTAAAAGTATTGGATTCAACTCCACACTGGACTTTGAAATCTACTGGGTAGAATATTTTGCTATTGGGCTGTGCAACATGTACACTCATAATGACTATGGCTGGTATTCAGTATTGCTGTTACAGATTTGATACTAGAGTTGCATAACTGTGTGGTATTCAGTAAAAATACATAGTCTTACTGTAAAACTCCATAAATGTCACCCAAGCCCACCTTAAGAGCTGGCAGGTGACGGTGATCCATTTAGCTTCTGACTATCAACCTGTGATAAATGTCAGCCTGAGGGAAGAGGAGGGGTGTGGCGTCTACAAGATGCACACCCCAATGCCACCCTGACACTGCTGTCATGCCATGCACTTGACTGCACAGCGGACAGTGTCATAGTACTGTTCTAATGCTGCGTCCACATGACACAGCACCAAAGGAGTGCCAAAAAGCCACAGGGCTGGCAGCTATGGTGCCCTTTCCGCAGCACAAAAAGGAGCCGCTTTTACAGCTCCTTTTTGTGCCACAGAAAGGCCAGATTGGGGCCACAGCATGTAGTTGTTGCAGCCCTGATCCAGCGTAGAAAGAGGCAGTCAATTCAGCCCCTAAGGTGCAAGAAGGATGATGTTTCCAACCACTCTTCCTTCCAGCAAAGCAAGGCTGTATCAGGAACAAGGCCCCTGTGGCAAGTCCTTGTTTCACAGCCTCACTTGCTGGAGGGAGGGGGTAGAGACACCATAGGAAACTAAGTGGACTTCCTTTGCCTCATCCATCTGCTGGCTTTTAAGATGAGCTGAGTGATGGATCAGCCCAAGAGACTTTTCCTAGTGATACATATATAACTAAGTACCAGATGAAGAATATCAGCATATCTCATTCATATTTAGTCTATTAGTCTATTCTATATGCCATTTGTATTTGTCATTGTTGTTGTTAACCACCTTTGAGTTGAACCTAACTCATGGCAATCCTGTGGCTGAGACATCTCCAAGACTCCGTATTTTCCACTGCTCTGCTTAAGTTCTGTAAATTCATACTCATGGCCTTCCCTAATAAAGTCTAGCTATCTAGTGTGTGGTATTCCTCTCTTTCTACATCCCGTCACCTTTCCTTGCATGATTGTCTTTTCTGATGTGTTATGCCTTCTCATGATGTGGCCAAAGTATGACAGCCTCAGTTTGATCATCTTATCCTCATTTTCACAGTTTTCTATAATGTTTTCCTGTCCATTTTTCAACAATGTAAACAATTTTGCATGCATTTTTTCCTAATATATATTCATTGTAGGGTTTGGTTTGGTTTGGCTTAGTTTGGTTTCCATTTTTTATTGTTGTTGAAAGATTTGCATCACAAAACTCTGCAAAATGTGAGTAATAGAGGATATTTGTGTTTCCATTCCCTTCTTTATTCAGGAACAGTGAATTTGGTAAGCTTGTATCAAAATGCAAACTAAATCATGTCCTCCCTCCACCCCCCCCCCGCCACTCTTTATATATATAATTATCAACAAACCTAGACTTCACCTCAAAAGAATCACTAAAATGAGCTAAACAACAATGAAAACATGCCCAAAGCAATGTCAAGGGTTTGTGTGAGAGTTTTTTAAAATCTTTTTATCTTTGTGGTGTCTGTCTGGAATGATTAAGGTGACAAATGAAGTCCTAAGTACTAATTAAGCTGAAAATAGCAGACACAGGCAACACTGCCATCGTCACAATGATTTTCTCACAGAACCACCAACATGAATCTTGCATGGCTGTTATTTTTCAGTTAGCTGAAGAACAACACTGTTCAGCTATGAGACTCGCAAAAGCTTAAAATATCTGTGCATTTTTAAGAGGTTTCTGCACACCCTGCTGCTTGAGTCAGGAGTCAGGACACTGGTCAAACTTAATGAGTTTATTTAATCATTTGATGTGTCATGTGTAGGGTAGATGTGTTAAGATCCAGTATGGCAGAGAGGTTTGAATGTTGGATGAAGACTTCAGGAGATGAGAGTACAAATCCCTGTTTGACCATGGAAACCTTACCAGTCACACTCTCTCAGCCTCTGAGGAAGGCAAGGGCAAACCCTCTCTGAATAAATCATGCCAAGAAAACCCTGTGGTATTTGCCATGACCTTAAGACAGAAATAAATTGAACACACAAAACAACAGCCAAGGCAGAAGTGTGCATATAGGGGAATAGATAATCAGGGCACGGCTTGGAAAAGATACACTTTGGCCTCTTTCCCACTACATAATAAACTGGTTTGCAAACTGGTTTGAGGTGGTTTAAATGGCCCTTGTTCACACTTGTGCCAATTCCCTGACACAATTTGTCGAGGGCCAGTGTTAAGGTGCATTATTTCTGCAGTGCAGATGCAGTCTTAAACAAACCACTTACATGTGTTTGCCACTTTTCCCTGGGTTCTTCCTCATTCCCTCTCCACCTGTAATAGAATATTATATTCTGAGGGCTTTACCACATGAGCCCTGTTCTTGCAGGAATCACACCAGGGGAAAAATATTGAAATATATAGCGTTCAGTATTGCATGTCTTCAAAATCATACAACTGGAGCTGCTGCTGCCATCATGCTCTCCACCTGAGTCCCCTTTAACCCTGCCTTCCTGCCTTATTCCCTATTCAAAATGTCTTTTGCTTATTTTATTATTTTTATTTATTTATTTATTCTAACTCATACATTTCTGCATTTCTGCTGTTTTATAGTCTGTAAAATAGTTAAAAGAAAGCAAGAAAAGAAATAGGGGAGAAGGTATTTGGCTGCTTGGAAATAGAGAGAAGAAGGGGGAAATGGGGGAGAGGAGGAGACATTGACACTCTGTAGATTACCGCACTACAGCCTTATTGCTCTGCTATTCCACTTTAACTGCTCTGGCTGCATTCTGGGGTTTGCAATTAAAGAAGGGCATTTAGAATTCTCAGCCAAAGAGCTCTTAGGCCTCACTGAACTACAGTCTTCAGAATGGAGACAGCCAGAGCAGTAAAAATGGAATCGCAGCACTTTAAGAGGGTAGTGCGGTAATGTGGCATGTGACTGGCAACTTCGAAACTGCCCCAGCAGTGATGTTTCACATCTGGTCATTTGCACTATTGATAGCTCATCAACAGGTTTTCCCCATCAATGAAAAATGATGCCCTGAATGTGGTTTGAGGACACCACAGTTACAGCTCAGAGGTGGTGTCATGCAATAAGTATCACCAAAACCACTTTTTTCCAGGTGTCATCATGGTTTCAAAGTTCCATGTAGTAATTTCTTATGCCCGGAATGTCATTATAACTACAGTTGGCCCTCCTTATCCATGAACTTTTTTATCCATGGATTCAATCATTCACGGCTTGAAAATATTTTTTTAAAAAGTATAAATTCCAAATAGCAAACCTTAATTTTGCCATTTTATATAAGGGACACCATTTTGCTCTGCCATTGTATTTAATGGGACTTGAGCATCCACAGATTTTGTTATCCACAGAGGGTCCTGGAACCAAACCCCAGCAGATAACAAGGGCCCACTGTATACCAGTGAAGGCTATGGTGACATTAATAGAAAGGCTATGGATACAATGGCTGTGGAGAAAGTAAGGGAAGAAAAGTACATTCAGAACTGCTAGATTTTGTCTGCTCTCCCTTGCTATCACTGCTTTTCCATGCCCTCACTGTGTGAGCCTTTAAAAGTGCAACTGCTAGCATAATACGCAGGCTAAATTCCAGCCCATGATTGCCTATGGTAATAAAGAATTGTTTTCTAAAGGACCTACATTTGCACCCAAATTGTACTCAAAATTCTGCCTCAAATATTTTGTTACATGCACTCTTTGGTCTAATATGCACTGGAGAATTAATGTAGTTTGACACCGCTTTAACTACCATGGCTCAGTGCTAATGAATTCTGGGAACTGTAATTATTTGTGGCACCAGAGTTCTCTGATAGTGGAGGCTAAATGTTTCACAAAACTACAGTTCCCAGAATTCTATAGCATTGAGCCATCGCAGTTAAAGCAGTGTCAAACTGGAGAATTTTTATAACAAACTGCACATGTGGAAACTAGAATTTGCTCACTTCAAGCTTGTTGAACATGTCCAGTGAAACTTTCAGTACCAATGGTGGCAGAAATTGTTAAAATATGATACTCTCTGACTGATTAATGCTGAAAAGCTTGTACTAAGTGTGCTACACCCACACACAAAAGAAGCTAAGAGTTTAAGGACAGTTAGAAGTGGAGAAAAAAATCTTTACACCAGTCATCACTGCTGAGTCACTCTCAATTTTCCTGCTTGCATGCTTCCTTCATTTAGAAGATGGTAAAACAGATGGTACAAGCCCAGAGTTTAAAAGAGGAGGAAATTGCATAATTATTCAGGGTGATAGGATGTGGAAACAAGGCTTGCATTTGAATGTATGTCATCCTAACAGGTATGTGCCCCCCCCCCAAAAAAAAACAGACAATGGAAAGACTGTGAAATGGCTACTTCTCTCTAGCAGTGGCCTAACATCCTTCACTTTTGTTTTCTTAATATATGATTGGATCATGTAATAGAATGGCCATGACAGCATCCACTGTCCATACATTCCAGATTCTCATCTCTAATACTGTGGTGGACAGGGACGTAGCCAAGGGGGGGTTCTTGGGGTCCGGACCCCCCCCTTCCGTTAGAAAAATGAATGGCGCATGCTGCTGCGCCGCCGCACCCAAGCCCCAATTGTCCGGGAAAGCAGCCAAAGGGCTGATAAGACAGCTAGTTTTCAAACAAACAACCCCCTCCCAGCACAGCAAAGTCAGTGTAAGCTACACAGTCCTGGAGAGTTACAGTAGCTTTACCAAAAGGGTTTACCAGAAGAATTGTCAGACGGTCCGAGGTTCAGGGTAACAGATAGGCAGGTAGATAAAGCAGTCCAACGTCAAGTTTCCGGGTAGTCAAGACAAGAAGCCAAGGAGCCAGAGACAGAGTCTTTCCTCTAAAAGAGTCAGATATCCACTGGCAAAGAACCACACATGCTCCAGGTGCTTAAGAAGGCAAGGAGCTGGCCTTCAGCTGTGCCTGATTACGAAGACGTTTCTGATAAAGCCTCCGAGATCTTCGAAGGCCCTCTCTTTCTGCTCGACGCTCATTGAAGGTAGGCACACTGCCCAGATCCTCCTCCATGTCCACAGCCTCGGCACCAGGCAAACTTGACTGCTGAACCTCTGGAGGGGCCATAGACTCTGCTCCAGCAGAACTAGGGCCAGCCTCTGGCTCCTCCATTACAGGTTGAAGCCCCTGGGGCTCTGGCTCCTCCATTATAGGTTCAGATCCCAGAGGCTCTAGCTCATCCTCTGAGTCCTCCAAGCCATCTTCCAGGCTGGGCATGACACCAATATAATGGTGGCACTTAGTCCGGACCCCCCCCCCTTCCTAAAATCCTGGCTACGTCCCTGTGGTGGATGTATGAATCAGGAAAATGACCTGCTAGCCATAATTTAACCCATTTGCAAATGGAAGTTGCTCACAGTTGAGCAAACATAAGACCAAGGCCTTTAGTGGGAGCCCTGGTGGTGCAGTGGTTAAATGCTTGTATTGCAGCTACTCACTCACAAACCACAAAGTTGTGAGTTTAATACCAGCCAGGTGCTCAGGGTCAGCTCAGCCTGGCATCCTTCCTAGGTTCCTAAAATGAGTACCCAGTTTGTTGGATGCAATTAGCTTACACATTGTAAACTGCTTCGGGAGTGCTTAAGTGCACTCATAAGCGGTACAAAAATGTACTTGCTACTGCTATTTAAATGACTATAAACATTCAGTAGTACTACCTTTGTTCAAGTTCCATTAAATGCAGCAGACAGTAAATTGGTTCCCCTTGTATAAAATGGTAAAATCAAGTTTTGCTTTATGGAATGTATATACTTTTGAATATTTTCACGCTGTGGAAGCTTGAATCCATGGATAAAAAAATCTGTGGATACAGAGGGCCAACTGTATTTGTATGCACTTCCCATGATTATCATGAGCAACTGAGAACAAGGATGGTATGATAAAGTCCCATGAAAAGCAGCTCATGTTGAAACCCTACAGATGTGAAAGCCTGTCCTTTTCATTCTTGTTATTTTCACATACTACATGTTCTTGAGTGTTGCTATGAATTCTTTCCCCAAAAAGTTCGTGCATTTGGGGATATGCATGTTCTGTTCATTTTTGCATTCACTAAAGTATATTTGTGCATATTTTTCAAATGGTTTGGTACGCATATCCTCATTCACAGTGCTTTGCAATCCTCACAGATGTACAGTTTTTATGAGGATTTGAACCTTGGTGTCCCAGAATCCTATTCTAACACTGAGAATAGTACACCATGCTGACCCTCTTGGAAATCATGTTGCCAACTAGAAGTTGCTGCAATGTCCAGCCTTCCTCATCACCGACTATACCTGCTGAAACTGGCATACAACAACATCTGGTGGGCAACTTCATTCTCACCCCTGCCATTTCCCAAACTTACATATGGTGGTGATTCTGCTCTCTCCACTGGTAAAAATGCATTCAAACACATGGGTTGGAGAACAGTCAAAGCATCCTGACCTGGGATGCTAAAATCTAAAACATTCCAACCTTCTCAGTATACTTTTGAACCAATTTACCCTGCATCACAATGTACTCTGCCCTTTATTTGCCCAATTTCAAGGTTATACTGAAACGCTCGTTGAAAGATAAAAGCTTTAAATAATGTACATTCTCCTCATTGTCCTTTTCATGGAGATCACAGGTGCATGACCTTGTCCCCCGGCGACAAAAAGATGTTGTCATGGAAACTCCTTGGGATGCCGACTTGACAACAAGTGACATTCAAACCAAGAGAGACACTTCTCTCTTGCTTCTCTCCCATCACAAGAGCAGTCCTGACCGAGGGCCAGCAAAGCTGAGTTCATGGCATTTTATGGACAAGAAGGACTCCTGGGGCTGGAATGGAGCCTATGGTTAAATACTGCCTGTAAGTGGGGGGGGGGGGGGGGTCAATGGACATTAGACAGAATGGAGCAAAGCTAACAGGAACATTCTAGTCTGGTATTGTAATAAAAACAAGGGACAGAGAGAGAACTGGAACACCAGTATTTTTTACATTTTTAATGCTGATGTAGACTGGGGATCCTATAAATAATACATAGGCCTTGTTTGCATGAGAGCCAGTGTGGCATATCGGTATGAAGACCAGGGTTTGATTCCTAGCTCAGCCATGAAACCCACTGGGTGATCTTGGACAAGTCACACTCTCTCAGCCTCAGGGGAAGGCAAACGTCCTCTGAACAAATCTTTCCAATAATACCCCATGATTGGGTCACCTTAAGATCTCCATAAGTCAGAAATGACTTGAAGGCAGACAACAACCACCCTGTCTGCACAGGCCAAATAAAATGCCCTCCCCTGTCCACTTGATGGGGAGTCCAGATGATCCCTGAGTCTGGTGCAAACAGTCTGGATGATGACTGCCCCATTCAGCACCAAGCCTGGGGCATATTACTCTTAAAGTAGAGTTTTTAAAAGTCCACTAGTTGCTCCTGAAAGCTCTGGCACCCTCTGTTCCAGTGCTGGGTGGTGTTTGGAATGCATCCCACTGTGTCACCTCGTATGGCTGCTGCTGCCAGTCATTCTGAGGTCAAAGTGATGCTTCCTTACATAAGGCAGGCTTTGTATAGGCTTGCCTCACATGTCCCAGCTTGTCTTGAGCTGCCCTGGCAACAGTGAGAGTTGTCCTGCATTTTCCCTTTGAAAAACCTGCCACCCCAGCATGACTAGACATCCTCCTTTTCCAGGACATGTCCTGCCTTTCAACCTCCTGTCCAGGATGAATTTCAAAGGGTTCTCCATTTTCAGCCTGACTAAGAAGTAGGAATTTATAATTATATGAACCTTTTTAGCTTTGATTGGACCATGTCCCAACTTTTTCTTGAATCTCCTACATTTTGTGGTGCTTTGTCCTCTTATGTGGTTAGGACATTTGGTCACCTTGTGCCAACCCTTTTTGGAGGGACCTGAACCCGCTCTCGGTGACCCTAGATATGGAATGCTGGGAAGTGCAGTCCAACAATATTGATTTAAAGCTTGGGTCTTCTTAGTGCTTGGGCCATGAACACCATTCTGAGATTTTTTGCAAAAAAAAAAGAAAAGGCAGTACAGAAATGCAGCATTGCATCAGCCTTCTTTTATAGGATGCCAATGTGTGGATGGCACCAAAATGGTGTCCGTCTCTGGTGGTAATAGGGAGAGTTGGGAATTGCTGCCACCTCATCTCCCACTTTCTTCTCAAGATGACTGAGCACCACTTCTGCATCTTCTTCTATGAAAGGGGTTGTATTATTCCTGAAGTAACATGATGAGGGACAGCATTTTCCTTCTCACCTCAAGAAGTAAGAGACCATGGTCTTGCTGTGGGAAGGCCATTGTTAAACCACCACCACCACAGTCTGGAGCCAAAAAAGAGTCTTCCAAAACAGCGGTCTAAAAGGGAGGGGGAGACTAACATTTTCCCAGCAACAAAAGACATAACATAAAAGGAAAATAGATTGGGAGGGCAGAGGAAGAGAACAAAACAAATGCTGGTGGGGGTCATAATGCCCAGGTATTCACATGCCCCTTTCAGTTTTTATTCAGTTCAGAAAAAACAAACATATACAAAAAATAAAGATCCATCATCACAAGGGTCCCCTTAGAAATTTGTAGCTGGGTCCACATGGGCCAGAATATTGCAGGAGCAGCTGGAATTATTCTGGCCCCAAACATTCCCCCACTTGCTTGGGCACTCTGTTGTGACGTTGGGTGACTATTGGCATGTGCATCGCTGTGCCGCCTGGTGCCACTACAGGACTCTTGCTGTGTGGTCAGAACACAGAAGGACATGTAAACGGTTGCCTGGAGTTGTTCTGAAGAACTGCAGCAAGAGATACAATTTTAAAAATCAGTGTAAGGGTATCAAGGGATTACAAGCCTGAGCCTATGGGACCTGAGCAGAGAGGTAGAGGATAGGGGGGTTTAGAGACATCTCATTCACAGGGTCACCATGAGGTCGAGTCCAAGACAGCTAACAACAACAAAGTGAGTATCCGGTGGATTTGGTGCACCAGAACCAGGGAGTGGGACTCGCATTGCCTGGGCTACTTGCCAGAAGAATGTGAGGAGGCCGTGTTATTTGTCCCATGTGGACAGGACCTTTGTCATCCACAAAAATAGCATTATTCAAATCTTCAGGGTGTTTTTTTTAAAAAATGAAATAAAAGAAAATGTATGGTCAGGAGGTGATGAAGAAGAGGAGACTCAAATACCTATCATGGCATTTGCTTTTGTGTGGGCTTGTGTGTATTTTCTTGTTGGAATGCTGTCTTGTGATCTCTACATAACCTTTCAAACACAAGTGCATATTTCACCCTTCTAGACTAGCACTACTTTTTCCCCCTTTTTTTGTCATTCCAATTTCATTTCCAGTGCTATGTGGACTGCGGGCTCAGCAGTCACTGGAGTCTGAAGTGACTCTTGGGACCTCCTCACTGTTCTATATGCAAATGGCCCTGCACCTGGGCAGCCGAGCGGGCTTGCCGACAGTTTAGTTATGCAAATCTGATTGATCGAGAGCATATTGCAGAAGAACACACGCCGGCCTGAGACACTGGCAGCTATATTTCACTGGCTAAATTCCCGAAGAAGAGGAGGGGGGGGGAGTGAATTAAATGCCAAGCATTTTGATGCATATTCCTTTCAACCCCTGAAGTGCAATAGAGTTTTATTTCAGTATGTTTTTGCAACACTTTGGTTAAATGTTGCTAATGCAGTTGACTGTGGTGTTTGCTGAGTTAACAGAAGGGCTGGTTTTCTTCTATTTAAAAACAGAAAGGTAGAAAGAGAGTATCCCAAACTCAGAGGTGCTCTCATGCCACAGTACAATAGGACAGTTGGGGTATTTGATATAATTCTCTGGGAGAACAGAGTGAACACAGTGTTAAAATATCATCACATTCCATGGTCCACAGCAATGCATGGATCAACTGCCAAATAAGCATAAATTGGTCAGGATTGATTCTTTGTGTTAACAAAAGGTAACAATAAACTGGAGGTGTAGATTGTATGTTGTCACTACACATGGAGAGAGGTGAGAATATTATTATTATTATTATTATTATTATTATTATTATTATTATTTACACATGCATGATCCAACAAAGGTAAACACCCTTCCCCTCTTAGCCATGTACATGTTTACACAGCAATATCACTAAGCTGGGTTTACCAATGTGGAGCCCTTGGGCTGCAAAGCTGGCATCACCTGCATGCTTCCAGACTCTGCCTGGCCACCCACACACATACACAAGGGACTGCTCCTGAAGTATTCTGGTCCCAGAGCTGCTCCAGATTCCCGCCATTACTTCAGTACTCTAGAGTGATGCTGGGTGGCTATTTACACATGTGCTCCCCATCCCACCTGGTGCCACCTCCACTGGTGCAAGTTGTTCCATCTGAGGTCAGAAATGAGGTGCCCATTGTTGATCACATGTTTGGGCCTTAGAGCAGTGGTACCCAAACTCTGGCCTTCCAGCTCTTGCATTTTGCCATTCTACTCATAGAAAGTGGATGACACATTAAAAAAAAAAAGAGTTAAAGTACAGTACACTTGTTCCTCCACATTCACTGGGGTTAGGGACACAGGACTCATGTGAATGTGGAAAAACCAAATACAGTGCATGCACGTCATACGCGGGCGTGCTTTATGCAGTCTTGAGCGTACACGTTCAAGCCGAGGGGAGCATGCGGGGTGGAAGGGGTGGCGCATCCCATTCAATTGAATGGTTGTGCCGCCACACTGCTGCACCACCATGCACAAGCCCCATTGTTTCCAATGGGGCTTGAGCATAGGCGGAATTTGCCTTACGCAGGGGGGTCCGGAATGGATCCCTCGCGTAAGGCGAGGGCCGACTGTAACAAAAAAGCTATGTTTTTACCTGTGAGAACACCTCTCTAGGAATCTCTAGGTCCTCCAGTACAACTCTGTGCTCCATCATCCAACAGATATTGACCACAAAATTGTGCTGGGGGGGGGCTACAAATGCCTAGTAGAGTGTTCTCTCTAGGAATCTCTAAGTCCTTCAGTGCAATTTTTGGTTAACGTTGACCATAGAATTGTACTCGAGGATCTAGATATTTCTAGAGAAAACATATTAATAAAATCCATGAATAATCAAGTCCACAAAAGTCCAAACTGCAAATGTGGAGGGACAAGTGTACTTGCATTGGCCTGTGGATAAGTCAACCCAGTTTTTTTGAGTCAATTTTTTTGATTAACATTTCTAGACTTACACAAGGCTGTATACAGTAAGCATGCTTTAGTATTCTCTAATATTCTTCTTTAAGCTAGCAGAACAGATGTTCTAGAAAATTCAGAAGCTTGCAATTGGTCCTAATAAAGGCCTACCATAGCTCTTTGATATTTTCACCTTGATCAGCTTGATTAGCTACATTTTTTGGGTACATGATTTAAAAATAACAATATCTTTCATTTCTACTATGTAATATATATCCAAGATCTAAATCATCTTGGAATACTGCTTTTTAAATAAGGAACTCTGTTCACATGTCTTTTTTTTTTTTTTTTTTTTTTTTTTTTTTTTTGAAAATAAAAACACATTGCCCTTTGCCTATTGTTGTTTTTCAGGGGTAATTTACCCCTGAAATGCATACCATACAAAAGAGAACACTAATAAAGCAAACAGGCATTTTATAGCTGGGCAGAGAGATAATACTGAGGCTTGTCTGTTCTGTTTAAAAGCAAAGGACTAATTTTTTTATTTAAAAAATGTTTTTTAAAAAATAAGAGAGACAGGGAGAGAATACTTTTGTCATTCCCTAACCTATGCTTCTGCTTTTCTCCCCTTAAAAATGGACATCTGACGAGCAAAACCTAGCCAGAGGGTCAAAAATGAAGATCCTGGGAAAGGTCAAGTTTAATCTCTACCCACGGTGCCCTAGTGCATCCCTCACAACAGCTGACTAACAAAAGGGGCTCAGCACTGTGACTGACAGAATTCTTAATTGTATCCACTCATTCATGACAATTTGATTAAAATATTACGCCAAAGTCTCACCCCCTGTTTGCTTCGATCCTCCAAATCTAATTTTGAATTTTCAGAAAGGAGATTACCTCCACAAGCATGACTGGGATGCTATTAACTTCTACTTAATCTTTATTACTGATGTGAATTTAACATATGTATGGCTTCGTCTCGCTCCTGTTGTTTTTCTCTCTAAAGTAACGTCTAGGCAATATACAAGTGGCGGACATTAATTTTCACTTTGATATCCTGTCATTCCAAAGCTCATACTTTCACATGAAAACTTAAAAAGATGCACTGTCGTAATACCATAGCCCAATTAGAAAGCCTTGCGCGCACACGCAAAACTTGTTGAACAGGCTTTGGGTTCATAATATTAGAACTTTCTAACATTGTGTCAGGCTGCACACTGTTTGATCTGCCATGTTTCAGTAAGTGTCAATAAATGCCATCAGGAAGTTGTTCAAACAAGTATCTCAGAAATGCCATTTGATGGGTGATTATTCCCAAACTGATAAAACTGGCTTTTGAATATGGACATCAATATACTACTTTATATATTCAACATAGAGCTTTATTTCCAAAGGATATTGCAATGCAAAATATTAAAGGCATCAAAGCTCCGTTGTTGTTGTTGTTGTTGTGAGCTTTGGTGACACAAGGGGAGCCCTGGTGGCACAGTGGTTAAATGCTGGTCCTGCAGCTACAACGCTGTAAATTCAATCCTGGAGGGCTCCAAGATCAATTCAGCCTTCCATCCTTTCGTAGGTTGGTAAAATGAGTACCCAGCTTGTTAGGGGCAATTGGCTTACACATTGTAAACAGCTTTGAGAGTGCTAGTTCACTGATAAGCAGTATAGAAATGTACTTGCTATTGCTATTGTTTTATTGTACGCCTTCAAATCAGTTCTGACTTATGCTGACTGTAAGATGAACCTGCTATGGAGCTGGTAACCCCTAACTAGTGTGTGCGTGTGTTTGTGCGTGCGCGTGCGTGCGTCCGTGCGTGTGTGCGTGTGCACATGTGCATGTGTTTTCTGTGGCTTCAAGTCATTTCCAACTTATGGTAACCCTATTGCAAACCTATCACAGAGTTTCTTGGCGAGATTTGTTCAGAGGGAATTTGTCTTTGGCATCCTCTGAGACTGCAAAAGTGTGACTTGCCCAAAGTCACTCAGTAGGTTTCCATGGTCAAGTGGGGATTTGGACCCTGGTCTCCATAGTCATAGCCAAATGCTCAAACCAATATACCACGTTGCCTCTCTATTGGTCCTGTCATCCCACACTGAACTGTAACAGAGGAGAATAAAATCAGAGCAAGATCTCTCAAGTCTAGCACCCTATATCCATCAATTACCTGTCAAGGAAAAAGCAACATGGGTTATACAGTAAGTGAAATAAAACATGTATGTGAGAGTCAGGTGACTCAGCAGAAGCCAATTGGGAACCACACAGGTGTAAATGGTAATGGAATTAACAAGTCCTGAATGCCAAGGACAAGAAATGCAAAGTGGATAATTGGACACACCTGACAATTGTTAAGTGGTCAAGGCTGAGATGATGAAATCATTAATTGTAGGATGAACCAAGAGAACCAATGAGAATGGTGTACACGCCTACTGGGTGGAAACAGACAACAGTGGGTGGTGTCTTGCATTGACTATAATAATGACTATGAATCCCAATGTATTTTGTGGGTAGTAGTAGTGGGTTGTAGAGTGGGTTGTAGTAGTAGAGTGAGGAGTTGAGTATTGTTGTGTTGGATAGTTTAGAGCTGTATATAGTAGAATAAAGTAGATCTTTTATATAAGACTACTGAGTCGTCTGGTGTCTTGGGTGAAGCTACAAGAACCAGCTGAATCCTGAAGAAGGGTGAAGACTTCTGTGGAAGCAAGAGTGAGAAGGCTTGGAGAGTTTGTCGGGGTCTTCAGCCTATTCTCTGTAACTCTGCTAAGCTATAACCACTGGCCAAAACTGGTCAGCGCGGTGCACAACCAGGTGGAGAGTTAGAGCCAGAGGTGAAGAGCTACAACTCCCATCATCCCTGACAAGGGTTATGGGCCCAGATACTGCAGCACCCAGCATCCACAGAAGCTGAAAGTTCCAGAGAGTGGAAGACAGATCAGAGCAAGCTGTTTGCGCTGCACTGATAAGCTCTGTGAGTAACTCCTCCTGTGTTTTGATTAAGCCCAAAAGGGGTCAGCTGTGCATACTCAGAAGGACTGTGTCAATTGAGTCACTGCACAAGTTAAGATGGAGATTTTGAAGTTTAGTAAATTGAACAGATCCAACTACCCAACCTGGAAGATTTATGCCCAGTCCCTACTTGTAAGAGAAAGTTTGTGGGACACGATTGAGCCGGGTCCAGCCGATGCTAATGCAGCCACGAAAGAGAAAACAAAGCTAAAGCCTCTTTATTTAATGTTGAAGAAGATTTAATTAACGACGTTAGAGATAAGGAAACCGCGAGAGATGTGTGGGAAACACTTCAAAGGCTACACACACCTTCAACTGCCTTGCAAAAATGTTATGGTCTAAGAGATTTATAGACAGAAGATGGCAAAGGGGCATTTGTGATAGAACTTTGAAAACAATGCAAAACTTGTTTGTGCAGGCTGAGCTAAGAGGAGTGGAAATAGTAAAGAACAGCAGTGCTACTATTGATTGAATCACTAGACCCTCTGGGGCAACATCACCAATGCTTTGCAGAACTTACCGGCAGAAGAGCTAACGAGAGACTTAGTTGTGGCCAGGATTCTGGAAGAGAACCAGAGGAGACTGTCTGAGAGGAATGACGCTCCAACTTCCAAGAGTGTCCAAGTGAGCAAGCCAAGCCTGATGTGCGTGGGCGGACCAGGCAGCTCTTCGAGGGAGCAAAGGAAATGTTTCTACTGCAAGAGAGACATCTGCAGAGGAACTGTAAACAATTGGCTGCTGATAGAAGCAAGCAACAGAGCAGATGGCACGGCCAGAGGCAGAAGCAATTCAAGCCGCCATTTTGAAGGACAAAGAAATAATAATAAGGTGTTTTTGCGACCATGATTAAGGAAAGGCAAAAAGCAAATTCTAAATGGCTTGTAGATTCTGGAGCTTCGACCTCCATGTGTAATAACATTAATTTAATTAGTGATAAGAAGCAGTCAAATGTAAATTCAGTGGTTCTAGCTGACGGGAATGAGCTCACAACTGTAAATCGAATGGGAACAGTTTACATTCCAGGGCTGAAGGAAAACTTTAATGATGTTTTGCATGTAAGAGAATTAGAAAACAATTTGTTATCAGTGAGCAGATTAACAGACAGAGACTACATAGTCACTTTTGAGAAGAACTTGTGTAAAATAACTTTGAATGGGGAACTGCGTGGTATAGGTTTGAAAAAGGATAAGCTTTATTTCTTAGAGGAAAATGTTGATAAGTACAAGATTGAGAATGCTAATAGTATTGATAATGTTCCGTTGCACAAAGACTGCATACATGAGCTTCATAGGAAATTTGGCCATGCAAGTTTTAAGTGTTTAAAGAATTTAATAAGCATGTGTCCAGATTTAAAGGTAGCAGAATGTAAAAATCATTTAGACTGTACTGTATGTAACCAAGTGAAGGTCAGGGCTTATCCAGTTGCCAAGAGATCAAAAGAGACCATCTTGAGGGGGAGAGAGGCCAGGCCTGGAAGACAGAGAGCCCTCCTCCAACCACCATCTTGAGGGGGAGAGAGGCCAGACCTGGAAGACAAAGAGCCCTCCTCCAACCATCTTGAGGGGGAGAGAGGCCTGGCCTGGAAGACAAAGAGCCCTCCTCCAACCACCATCTTGAGGGGGAGAGAGGCCTTGCAATTTTTGTATTGTTTTGCAATTTTACTGTACACCGCTATGATCATTGCGGAATAGCGGTCTATAAATAAAAATTATTATTATTATTATTATTATTAAAAAGAATTGCTCAAAGACCGTTTCAATTTGTCCATGCAGACGTAGCCCAAGCAAATTGTTTGTCACTAGGGGGAAGCAAATATTTCCTAGTAATAGTGGATAGATTTTCAAGGTTTGCATATGTAAGAATACTGAAAAATAAGTCAGACGCTGGGCAAAGTTTGAAAGCATGGGTAAGGATGATAGAAAGAAAGTTTGATAGCAGAGTTGGGACAATTGTTACAGATAGAGGTGGAGAATTTTTAAACAATCAACTGTACAATTGGTTTCAGAAAGTGGGGATAAGACATGAAACCACAAACCCTGCTTGTCCAAGTGAGGATGGTTTAGCAGAAAGGAAAATCCAGGACATTAAAAGGATTTCTGCTTGCATGATGGCAGATGCAGGAGTTGGAGACAGCTTCTGGGGTGAAGCAACTCTGACTGCCATACAAATAAGCAACAGGTTGTATCATTCAGAGATTGAAGACATTCCCTACAGGGTTTTGTATGGGAGAGTGCCAAATTTCAAATATCTAAGAGTGTTTGGTCAATATGCACATGTGTACATACCTGCCTGTTTTAGGAGAAAAGGAGAACCAAAAAGCAAAAGGCTAATGTTCCTAGGTTATTCAGGGAACAGTTACAAGTTTCTTATGGGAGGAAAAGAAATACAGTACTCCAGGTCTGCAAATTTTGAGAGACATGCTGGATGGGACAAGCTGCATGCCAACAAGGAAGTGTTCGTGAGGTTAGGTAGCTCAAGTGAGCAGCAAGCACAGACTGAACCAACTTCAGGAAACGGAGGGGTTTCAGTCAAGCCAGAAGCCTCTACTAGCAGTAGTGGTAGTACCTCAGATGGAGAGACACAATCAAGACCAGTAACAACTAGAATGACAGAAGACAAGAGATTTAGTAGAAAGACAACATCTTCTAGTGCAGACAGTGATGAGGAAAGAGGCAGAATGACAGAATTCATACCCAGGCGTAGTCACAGAGTTAGAAAGTCACCAGATAGGTTTGTTGTGACGCAGGCAAGAGCTTGTACAGTAGTAGAAGAGCCTGAGAGTTTTGAACAGTTGGAAACCTTTTCTAGAGAAGAACAGGAAAGATGGTGTGAAGCAATGGAAAGTGAGTTTAGTTGCTTGGTGAACAAAAATGTGTTTGAAATTGTGAATAGACCCAAAGATAGGCAAGTGATAGGTTGCAAATGGGTGTATAAGAGAAAGGAAATGCCTGATGGAAGCATCAAATATAAAGCAAGATTGGTAGCTAAGGGATTTGCAGAACAGCAATATGAGAATTTTGACAAGACTTATTCTCCAACAGCAAAGCCAGAAAGTTTGAGAATGGTGTTAGCTGTAGCAGCAAGAAGGAATTTAGTTGTAGAGCATTTTGATTTTGAAACGGCTTATCTAAATGCAAATTTAGATGAAGAAATTTTTATGGAACAGCCACAAGGGTTTGAGGAGAATGGAAGTCAGAAAGTTTATAGATTGAAGAAGGCATTGTATGGTTTAAAACAAAGTGCCAGAGCTTGGAATTTGTGTATCAATGATGAGTTAGTTAAGCTAGGATATAAGAGAAGCGTGGCAGATGTTTGTGTTTATACAAAAGGAGACATAGTGCTTGTGATTTATGTGGATGACTTGTGCGTGGCAGCAAAGTCAGAACAGACATAGAGTCAGTTAAGAGAGAGCTATCAGAAAAATTTGTGTTGAAAGATTTAGGCTTGTTAAAGTCCTATTTAGGCATTAATGTTGAGTGGACACAAGAAGGACATTGTTTGCTAAGCCAGAGAAGGAAGACTGAGAACTTGATAGAAAAGTGTGGTTTGCAGAATGCCAAGATAGTTAAAGCTCCTATGACAACTGGTTTCGTTTCTGAACCAACAACAAAAGATTTTGAGGACAAAACATTTTTCAGGAGCATCATAGGATCACTACAGTTTATTTCTTGCCACACTAGACCAGACATTTTGTTTGCTGTGAACACTTTATCTAGAAGAGTTTGCAATCCTAAGGTTGAGGATTGGACAGCTGTGAAACACTTGTTGAGATACTTGAAAGGAACTTTAGACAAGAAGTTAATCATCAGAAGCAGTAATGCAGATTTAGATTGTTTTGTAGATAGTTCATTTGCTTCAGAATTAGGAGACAAAAAGTCAGTTACAGGAATGATCATCAAATACAGTGAGAGTCCCATAGTTTGGAGAAGTAGAAAACAAACAAACGTAGCGTTAACTACTTCTGAAGCAGAATTTGCAGCACTGAACGAAATAATGAACGAGGTACAATGGGTTGAACAATTGTTAATTGACTTGAACGAAAATTTCAAAGTGCCAGTAGAAATTCAAGAAGATTCACAATCATGTATAGCAATGGCTGAAACAGAAAGTTTGAAAAACAGAACCAAATATGTGAGTGTAAGGTACCAAAATGTAAGAGATATAGTTCAAAAAGGAGAAATAGAGTTGAAATACATAGAGACACAAAATAACATAGCAGATTTGTTTACAAAAGCACTAACAGTGGAAAAACATGAAAGGTTGACAGAAATGGTTGGAATGACAATGTAAGCCACATACAATATTTTATTTCGGAGGGGATTGTCAAGGAAAAAAGCAACATGGGATATACAATAAATGAAATAAAACATGTATGTGTGAGTCAGGGTGACTCAGCAGAAGCCAATTGGGAACCACACAGGTGTAAATGGTGATACAATTAACAAGTCCTGAATGCCAAGGACAAGAAATGCAAAGTGAATAATTGGACACACCTGACAATTGTTAAGTGGTCAAGGCTGAGATGATGAAACCACTAATTGTAGGATGAACCAAGAGAACCAATGAGAATGGTGTACACGCCTACTGGGTGGAAACAGACAACAGTGGGTGGTATCTTGCATTGACTATAATAATGACTAAGAATCCCAATGTATTTTGTGGGTAGTAGAGTGGATAGAGTGAGGAGTAGAGTATTGTTGTGTTGGATAGTTTGGAGCTGTATATAGTAGAATAAAGTAGATCTTTTATATAAGACTACTGAGTCGTCTGGTGTCTTGGGTGAAGCTACAAGAACCAGCTGAATCCTGAAGAAGGGTGAAGACTTCTGTGGAAGCAAGAGTGAGAAGGCTTGGAGAGTTTGTCGGGGTCTTCAGCCTATTCTCTGTAACTCTGCTAAGCTATAACCACTGGCCAAAACTGGTCAGCGCGGTGCACAACCAGGTGGAGAGTTAGAGCCAGAGGTGAAGAGCTACAACTCCCATCATCCCTGACATTACCATCCTGTCAAAAAGCCACCAAACAGTGATACCTTTATTGGGCAACCAAAATGTATAATATACATGTTGCAAGCTTTCAAAGCTTCACTGGCTTCTTCATGGGGCAATGTGTTACAAACCAAACAGGGAGAAAAATTAAAGATGTTAGTTATAGGCCTGCATTTTGCTGTTTCTGTTCTTACTGTAGTTAAGATGATATGGAGGGGCATCTCTTGCAAGCTGGCCTCTCCTCCTTCTGGTCATTACCATCCTGGTTTGCCTAAAAGCATGAAGCTCATAGACATTCACTGTTTGGTATTCAAATATATACTACTACTGTGCATGGAAGTTCTAATTAGTTCTCCAACTCAGAGAAAGAGAAAGAATAGCTATCATAGCTTGTAGCTGGACCCCAATGGAAGCTCATTCCAGATCATCCTTATTAAATGACTACAGCCCCAGGTCATCACATTTCAAAATTTACTGATTAATTTGTAAACTACACACGCTTGACTTATATAGGTCTCTCCTTGGTTTTCCACTCCACCAAATCCATCTGAAGATGGACACTGAAATCTACAAAAGCTCATACTGCCAACTTCTTTCTTTCAATTAGTCCCAAAGGTGCTACAAGATCCCTTTGTGTACTCACACTCTGTAAAATTAGCAGTACTGTACCTGAAAATATTTGTCTACATTAGTGAGCAGCTATAATGTAACTTACACCCAGTATATGCAGTGGTTCCATCACATCATTCTTAAAGATGTAGACCTGCTCAAAATCATTGATTTCTACAGGTGACTGGGTAGTAGTCCCAGGCTCCATCTGCACTGCAGAAACAATCCAACTTGACACCACGTTAGCTACCATGTGTCAGAGTTAGCACCCAGAATCCCAGACAATCAACCAGTCAGCTTGATTGATATAATCAACAGCACTTTATTGATAGATCCAGAATCAGACATGTGCCTCACTCAGCTTCTTAGCTGAGACTGACCACACCCTCCCAAAGACAAAGTAACAGAATCCCCAAAAGCCAAATCCCCTCCCAAGCAGAAACCCGCCAAGCGAAGCCCCTCCTGGTTCCCACAGAAGCGAAAGCACATTCCCAGCTCTGAGCGCTCGGAGAGCCAGGCCTTCAAGGCCACTAGATAAGACACCTGGCCCTGCTAAGCACTAACTATCACTATCTACTCTTCTACTGCAGCTAAAGCCCCATCATCCCCCAACTACTATACTACAAAACACTACCTGGTAGAATACTAACAGGATTCTAACACCATGCCTCAGTGCTATGGAATGCTAGGAACTGTAGCTTTGTGGACATGTCAGAGAACTCTGGTGCCACAACAAACTACAGTTCCCAGAATTCCATATCAATTTAAGTGATGTCAACTTGGATTATTTCTGCAGTGTAGATGCAGCCCAGGTCTTCTTGTTCCATTTCTGAGACCAATACACCTAAATCTATCAATATGTTCTCTCTCTCTCTCTCTCTCTCTCTCTCTCACACACACACACACACATACATATTTCCCTTGTTTTTGAAGTGCACAAGATCACTCCTGTTCCTCATGGTCTGGGAGAATTAAAATTGCCAACCTTTTATTTTCTGGCAGGCTTCTCTTGCATTTAACAATGACATGACAAACAGAAATTCTAATGGTGTAGCATTTTCTGTCATGGACTGTTATTTCTGACTGTCATACAAATGTTTTAAAAGGAAGGGGCTTTTTCATAGATTTCTTAGCTGTTGAAGAGTGCTGATGCCTCACAAAACTACAAATCCCAAGATTCTGTAGGATGGAACCGTGGCAGTTAAAGTGGTGTCAAGCTGCATTATTTCTACAAATTAGATGCACCCTTTGTCAGGGAAAGATGTTAAAAATCATATGGAATAAAAGTGATGTTAGAAACACAAGCCTACATTTTGTTTCACATTTTATTTTTGTTGTCAGTTAAGATGGCCTGGAGGGATATGAATGGAGCCAAAGCCCACTCTCCTTCTTGGTCATGGGTGGTGGGGAGAGTTGAATTTCTATGATCTCTGCCTACAAAGAGGCAGTTAGCTTTACACAGGAGAGAGATAGCCTGGATCTCAATGGAGGTTATGCTGCTGCTGCTGCTGCTGCTGCTGCTAGTAGATTTGAAATTATCTTGCCTGTGTTTAACTGCCCATCCTCCCCAGTCCCTACTTGACTAAGAACAGGAGTGGCCTCTGCCAGCATTCATATCCCTTTGTGTGTGTTGTGTGCCTCCAAGTCACTTCTGACATTTGGTGAACCTAAGGTGAACCTATCATGGGGTTTTCTTGGCAAGATTTGTTCAGAGGAGCTTGCTAATGCTTTCCCCTGAGGCTGAGAGCATGTGACTTGTCCAAAGTCATCCAGTGGGTTTCAGAAACGAGTGGGGAATCAAACTCTCGTCCCCAGAGTCATAGTCCAATGCCCAAACCACTGTGCCAGGCTGGCTCTTCATACCCCTCTAACTGACAACAGAACATCTGAGGACTTCATCACACAAACTCCATTCTCAGTTATGCAAATCAATGAAAATGCAAACATTTAATGAGCAGCCATTATTGCACATCTTCACAATCGCACAACTGGGTCTGCTGCTGTCATTGCACTTTCTTCTGCACTTCCCCATAACCCTGCCACCCTGCCATATGCCCTCTCCAGCAAGCCTTTTGTTCTATTTTATTTTATTTCATACTTTTTTAATGCAGTTATACAGTTCAGGGAATGTGATTAAAGTTTTGAAAAAGAAAAGATGGGGGAAAAACAACTGAATCAGGCTGCTTGGGAATAGTAAAGGGGAGGTGGGGAGAAGAGGAGAATATGACACTACTGTACATGACTGCCCAATACCATTTCACAGTCCTGGGACTGCTATTGACAGGTTTCCGGCCTCAGTGAAAAAGGACTCCCAATCCACACTTAGCAGACACAGCAGCAATAGATTTAAAGAAATGTCATGTGATAAGTAGTGCCAAAGGCATTATTTTATAACTATAATCACAGTTTAAAAATCACCCATAGTAATCTCCTGAGACAAAATGGAGGCATGTGACTCTAACATCTCCTTATTTCCTCTCCTGCTTGATTTTTGACATCTTTGCCTCATGAACAAGCCAGTGAAGCTTTGAAAGCTTTCATGATATATTTTGTGCTTTTCAGTTGGTACAATAAAGGTATCACTGCTTTGTGGGTTTTGGATTTTGTTGTATGTTGCTTCTTGGATAACACAGCTCCCCCTGAATATGTTTCCAGAATATAGAGCAGTTACAGAACCATAACTCTAGTTTACAAATCTGTAACTGCAATGCAGGATGCCAGACATCATCATCATCATCACATCTTTCTCTATGTCTAAACATCTCAGAGTTGTCTATAATAAAATCAACTTGACCAATTTAAAACAATGTAAACAATTTTTTAAATGATTTACAAAGGCTAAAAACTTATTGAACAATTTAACAAGATGAAAGAAAGCAACTTAAAACTGGTTAAAATGGTTTAAAATCCTTTAAAACTGTGCACATGTCCAGTTAGCCAAAAAAGGCTTTAGTAAACAATTATGTTTTTTACTTGACTCTAAAATGGCAGCAAGGTTAGTGCCAACCAAGCCTCTAAGGGGAGGATATTCCATAACTAGAGTGTCACAATAAACATGGCCTTCTTGCACATCCTACCTCAATGTATTATACTGACTTTTGAGACACAAAGGAGCATCCCATCTACTATTTTGATTTGCTGCAGACTGAGTTCAAGATACAAAATTAACTTAGTGGAGAAAGGGGAATGGAGTAGGTGGAATCCTGCCCCTTTCCTGTAGATACAAGGAAAAGCAAACTCCTGAAGCTTCTCTTATCTTATCTTCCCCATTAATAACTTTTTCCATCTAGATCACAATCTGATGCTGCTTAGCTACACAGGTCCTGGTTTTCATCTATGAAATTTTAGAGGAAGGAGGGATTCTTCAATCTTCCACAGGTATAATTAGGGAGATGCATGGTTATTCCTGCAAAAGAATGTCTATAATCATTTATAGACCCTTATTTCTATAGGATTTCCAGCTTTTGGAATTCCATAGGCTGTTTTACAGACATCTATGCTGTTACCAAAAAGATGGGGTGGACTGAGAGGGTCCCCACCAACTATGTCAGTTTATTTAAATATTTCAGGAATTGCTTTAGCTCAAAGGACACTTGTGAGAGGCTGGGTAACTCTTTCCACCTATGTATACCAGCACTAACTGATGGAGGACTTGAATAAAGAAGATTTTTTATAAATATGCAAGAGTGCAACCAAACACACGATAGTAACACAGACATACACACCATTCAGAGCTAACCAAAATGGAGGTATGGAAATTGGATAGCAGAGTTTTAGGGGTGCAGAGAGGAGCAATAATTACCTGCCCTGAAGAGGAGACCATGGAAGTGGGATGTGGCTCAGATGAAGTCTGAAGAAGACACAGGGGGTTGAAGAATCTCCCTGTGCATGCAAGGGCTGGATTTGGGACTGATATTTATACCTGTGATGCTAGCCTCAAGAGGTGATTGATGATATCTTGCAGTGTAACAAAGACCTGATGGTCTCTTCACAGAACCAACAATGGGATTCCAAAACTGCTTTAACTCCAAGTTAATAAAACAGCGATTGGATTGGAAGTTGGCTGGGAACATGGCAGGGAGTAGGCAAGAGATACTTGGTGTAATGAGTCCTGTTTTGCCTGCAATACTAGAAGATATGTAGAAAACCTGGGAGGAAACAGAGCACTCAGCAAACCCATTTAGCTTTTATTTCAGCATTACCTGTCCTACACATGACTTCGGGTCACGGGAAATTTTTCCTGTATTCCAAAGGTCATCATGACTTCTCAAACGTGTCTAGCTTCAGATATGAAAACATGGAAATCCTAAATGTAATGTGGTGTATATCGGGTATGCTAACAATGTCTAATGTACGAGTGGTGGAAGCAACAATATTACCAACCTTGGATTTTGCTCCACATAATGTATGTTTGAGAAAGGCCAAAGAAGATGAAACAGCGTAGCTAAGGGTCCTGTTCTAAAGGGTCTAATCCTCTAATAAAATGTCATCAGAGGACAGTCCTCTATTATCAGGTCTTCTCTATTGGAAATCCGAGTCCAGTTGAAAGAGAAAGACCTATAAGAATAGGAAGCAGAGGACTTAAAGCTGTCACCTAACAACTGGCACCTTGATTGCAGTCTGAGCAAGTACACAGGTCACCCAGTTGTAGTCTTCCTGACTATGGGGAGATGTCTTGTTTTTCTATTTAAATCATAGTAATTAATTCTAAATGATAATTCTAAATTATAGTAATTATTTCTAAATCTAGGCGTATAAATTAGCATATGCAATTTTTCTGCTAATCAGTGCTCTCTCTTTTTGCCCTCTTTTTGCTGATACATTTCCTCACTTTTGGCACCGCATGAGATACCTCTCCTAAATCCTGGCCTGTCCTCACTCTTGGTACAGCCACCAGTTCTCCCTCATTTTTCTTGAGCTGAGTATTTTATCATTCTGATTTGCAGCCTGCTGCACCTCTCCTCTGTCTTTCATATGCCCACTGGTGTTTTATGGTTTTAATTTTCATATTAGCAAGCTTGGAAAGGGATTGTACTATATCCATGTTGCAAAAATATAATAGTAGTAAAAATATTGGCTGATATTCTAGATCAGCTATTTAATTCAATATACTGTATTTAACTAAGTAGTGTCTCCTGGCCCAAATGCTACCCCTCCAATCCTGGCTTACTGGCCAACAACCTCTGTGGCTGACAAAGATCTGTTCTCCTGTCAATCAGGAAGCAGTAAACTGGGGTGTCCACTCCTCTCCCACCAATGATCTCTGTGTGACAGTCAGAAGCAGAATCTCTGTTGCAATTCCTCCTTGTATTGAAGGTCCCTAGTGACAGAGGAGTGGAAACATCAGTCTGCTGCATCTCAGTTAATAGGAGAACATACCACTGTTACCTCCAGTATCTTCTGCCTGGTGAGTTAGGATTGGAAGAACTTTTATCAATCCTACATATTCCCTGAACCAGCTTGGCATAGTGGTTTGAGTGTTGCACTACAACTCTGGACACCAGGGTTTGATGCCCACCTTGGCCATGAAACCCACTGGTTGACCTTGGGGAAGCCACATTCTCTCAGCATCAGGTTAATACAATGGCAAACCTCCTCTGAACAAATTTTACCAAGAAAGCCCCATGATAGGTTCGCCTTAGGGTTGCCATAAATTGGAAATGACTTGAAGCCACACAACAACAACAACAACAACAACAGATTGAATACATAGGTATCATGAATATGGATCAGTTACAAGTGCATAATTCTAGGATACAGATTTGTAAATGAAATTGTGAATTCCAGCCATCATCATCACAATCTGGTGTTAAGTCATGCAATTACAGATCTGTAACTGAACTGCATTCATTAGCACTGTGTAACCTTAGTGTAAACCTATATGAATGCCACCCCAGCCTACTTAAGAGCCAGCCACCAGATGAAGCAAAGGAGGTCCATTCTGCCTCTGAATGGGGCACAAGGAGAATAGTGTTTTCATTCCCTCCTGTCAGTAAGCGAGGCTGCATCAGTCAGAAGCAAGACTTCTGTTGTAAGTCCTTGTTGCATCCTTGCTTACCTTCTTTCTCCCTGAACAAATTTCCTTGACTGGATTTGGCAGATGGTTCTTAAGATGTGGCAGGAGCAGGCCAGAAGATGTTACTTATGTAACTGATCTAGGATATCAGTGAACATCACCATCCTCATCATTATTTGGCACAACCAAGAGCAGAGTTTAATCCAGATATGTTTTATGTCACCATTGTCCATGTTGTAAAACTTTTGCTTACTTCCTTTCCCTTTCCTTTACTTTCCTTTGGCTGTATGTTTTTCTTCATTTCTGACTCCCCAGTATTACAAATATGCTTCACATTGTCCTTTCTCTCTTCCTCATTGCAGCCCACTCTCAAGTGTCCAGAGAGGAATATTCAATTGTATATGCATTTTCCCCTCTGTAGCCATGCTATTGTGTTGCTTCTTCACAGGCAAACAGCAACATAACAATAGCCATATTGAAGGGCGATTAACTGCAGGGACAGTGGGGCCCAGCACAAACAATGAAAGATCTTGAACACTGAAAACAGCATTGATTCAAAGAATGAAACAAAAGTTTGACACCATTGGAGAAAGGGGGAGTAGAAGGTAGGGGAGAAAAAAAGGTTGTGACACCTCTGGCATATGAACGATTTACATGCCATTAATGTACGTGGCTTGCATGCTACAATTAGGACAGCATTTAAATAAGTGTTAGCCTTGGCAGTCTATGTATTATCACGCTGAATTTATGTCACCTCCAAGGTAAAGAGCAACTTCGCATTGTAACACACACAGGTAGTATAATGTGTCAAGTACATTTTCAGCAGCACATTCAGGCAGTGGGAAGGGGAAGAGAATGATGTTTTGCACAAAGCCTGGTTTTATTTCTTTCACCGTCTCCTTTCCCACCTTCTTCCACCCATTCCAATATGTTCCTCAAGACCCATTTTCCCCAGCCCTTTGCCTAGATGACAGTGTTCATTTGATTTGATTTGATTCTCACCCCTTTCTTCTTGCACAGTCTTCCTTGTTTTTTAAACATCTAGTTTCCTTCAAAACAAAAGAAGAAGTGTGGTACAGGGAGAACGTACATGAAAGGAAAAAAGGAAATAAAAGTATATGGAACTGTACACATATATCTAAAACACATAAATCCCACTTTACTTTAAAATGTCCAAGGTTGCTAACAAAATCAAATATGAATCCCACATGCATATGCATTCACTGATGATGGCAAAATCAAGGGCATGGTTTGCATTGGCAGCAATGCCCCTCTCCCCTATAAACTCCTTTTTCATAAAAAAAGTAAATTGGTGTTTACTCAGATGTGACTTTCCCTATGTTCAGTGAGAGTAAGACTGTAGTTTAAGCATTGTAAACATAGGTTCAGGATTTTAGTTGAGAGGGCACTGAAATTGGAAAAGTTTGAGCTGGTAAATGTTACTTTTTGGGACCACAATTCCTGAGACATTCTGCAAGATGTAGTCCAAAATAATGCTAAGCCATTATATCTGCTCTCTAGTATGCTGAGACAGCACAATGTGTTGTTGTTGTTGCTGTTGTTGTTTCCACTGTCTGTGACCCCAGTAGAGGAAACATGGTGTAATGGTTTGAGCATCATTGTATGACTCTGCAGGCATCCATGGTAGTGGGAAGGTGAATCCACACTGCGTCTTAATTTTAATGTTAAAGGAGCTGTTCAAAGTGCTAAAACTTGTTGGGGTATGAGTAGTTGGACATCTGGAACTGGAATTTATCCACATTATGCAATAACACTTTTAGTGCCATGGTTCCACGCTACTTAGATTTCTCAGTTAGAGATCTCTAAAGCTGTAGTTGGAGAAAATGCACTACAGAGTTCTAAATACTCTGTGAAACTATAAATCCTAGGATTCAATCCACAGAATGGAGCTGTGGCAGTTAAACTGTTATGAAAATGGCACAATTATGTAGTAAGAGTATAGCCCAGATCTCTCAGCACAGGGACTAAAGTAACGTCCCCAGGTTCTGATTGGAACCTATGCTTTCCTAGTCATGGTGTAGAGGTTTGAGCATTGGACTATGACTCTGGAGACCAGAATTTGATTCCCAGCTTGGCCATGAAACCCACTGGGTGACCTTGAGCAAGTC
Organism: Sceloporus undulatus; assembly: GCF_019175285.1. NCBI lineage: Eukaryota > Metazoa > Chordata > Lepidosauria > Squamata > Phrynosomatidae > Sceloporus > Sceloporus undulatus. The sequence continues at coordinate 356,619,061 of NC_056522.1, read as the reverse complement.
ACATACTCTCAACCTTAGAGGAAGGCAAACCTCCTCTGAAGAAAACTTGCCAAGAAAATGCTATGATAGCGTCTCCATAAGTTCGAAATGACTTGAATGTACATAAAAACAACAAATATCACTCCAATGCCCTCCAATATTTCACAAATAAAAAGCAGGAGATCTGTGGCCAAGCAACATCAAAGTATTTTACCAAATGGTTAAAGTTACTGATAAAGAAGAACAAGCTAGGAGGGATTGCATCAGTTTGCTTTTCCCTGTGCCTACTGGGAAGGACAAGGTTCAGTTTCTTCCCCTCAAGTACTTTTGTACTTTGAACTCTATTTGCATCAATGGAAGTAAGCTGAAGAAAGTGGGGAAAGTCAGAAGGGGGAGAGAGATACTGAGACATTTAAAAATCAGATGGAAAAGTGGGATGATAGAGGATTAACTGGGGTCAAGTCCTGGCTCAGTCAAGTAAACCCACTGGGTAACCTTGGGCAAGTCACACTCTCTCTGCATCAGACCATGGCGATGGTAAAGGCACCCCCCCCTGAAGAAATTGGCCAAGAAAACCCCAATAGGGATGTCATAAGTCGGAAATAATAATAATAATAATTATTATTATTATTATTATTATTATTATTATTATTATTATTATTATTATTATTAATCTTTATTTATAAAGCGCTGTAAATTTACACAGCGTTGTACATACAATCTTTTTAATTGGACGGTTCCCTGCCCTCAGGCTTACAATCTAAAAAGACACGACACAAAGGGAGTGGTGGTGGGGAAGGGGCCTCTCTAGTAGGATAATACATATAAAATACATAGCAATATAGGAAATGATTCAATAAAACAGGCACCAAAAGAACATCAAATAGCAAGTGACAATTATGCAATGCCTGGGAACGCTGCCCTGAACAGGATGGTCTTCAACTCCGTTTTGAAGCTGGTTAAAGAAGTGATGGCTCTTGTTCGCTGGGGAAGAAGGTTCCAGGAGTGAGGGGCAGCGAGTGAAAAGAGGTGAATCCGAGATGAGGCAAAGGAAATCCTGGGCTGGGACAGCAGACCTTGACTACCAGAACGGAGGGCCCTAGTGGGAAGGTGAGGAGAAATAAGGTCTGATAAGTAAGGAGGGGCCAGTCCATGGAGGGCTTTAAATGTTGACAGCAGGAGCTTATACTGAATGCAGAAAGGAAGGGGGAGTCAGTGAAGGGATGCCAGCACAGGAGAGATATGGTCACAGAGGTGGGTGGATGTGATAATGCGTGCAGCTGAATGATGGACAGAGATTAAAGGACGGAGGTGAGAAAGAGGAAACCCAGCCAGGAGGACGTTACAGTAATCAAGTCGTGAGATCACTAGGGCATGGACCAGGATCTTGGCAGTAGAGGCGGAGAGATATGGTCAAATTTTGGCAATATTGTATAAAAAGAATCTACAGGCCTTGGCTGTGGTCTGGATCTGAGGGATACACGACAGAGAAGAGTCAAAGATAAAACCAAGACTGCGGGCTTGCTGGACTGGTTGAATAGAAATGTTGTCCACAGAGACAGAAAAGGAGTGTTGAAGGGTGGGCTTAGGAGGAAAGACAAGAAGCTCCATCTTGGACATGTTGAGCTTCAAATGCCGATGGTGCATCCACTGCGAGACAGCTGTGAGGCAAGACGAAACTTGCTGTTCAAGCCTTGGAGAAAGGTCAGGGGCGGAAAGATACAGCTGGGTGTCATCGGCATACAGATGGTAGGAAAAGCCAAGAGAGCTAATGAGTTTTCCTAAGGACAGTGTGTAGAGAGAAAACAGAAGGGGACCCAGAACAGAGCCCTGGGGAACTCCAACAGATAAGGGAACAGGAGAAGAAGTCAGACCACCTGCAACCACTGCAAAAGATCTGTCTGACAAATAAGATCTAAACCAGTCAAGAACAGAGTCTGAGAACCCAAGGTCAGAAAGTATATCAACTAGAAGACAGTGATCAACGATGTCAAAGGCTGCAGACAAATCAAGAAGGATGAGAACAGAGTAAAGGCCATTAGCCTTGGCCTGTAAAAGGTCATTCGAGATCTTAGTGAGAGCTGTCTCTGTAGAATGCCTTGGGTGGAAACCAGACTGAAAAGGATCGAGGATGGAGTTGGCTTCAAGAAACTCAAGACAGCGAGAATAAACAACCCATTCCAAAACTTTAGAGAGAAAGGGAAGAAGAGAAATCGGATGATAGCTAGACAAAGAGGAGGGGTCAAGGGAAGTTTTTTTCAGAATTGGGGAAATGAGAGCATGTTTGAAGTCCGAAGGGAAGGAGCCTGTAGAGCAGGGGTAGGCAACCGTTTTGAGCCGGGGGCCGGGTTGCTGTCCCTCAGACAACTGGAGGGCCGAAGCCAAAAATAAATAATTAAATAATTTTTTGAACATTTAAATAAATAAATAAACCGGGACAAATGTAGGACAACATTTTCAAATAGTGGACACTTTTTTTAAAAAAAGTGGAGGACATGCAAAAAAAAAATTGCTGATTTTTTTTAAAAATGTTAATATAAATGCATGTTTCTGAGGCGTCTATAGATAATTGCCCCCCTTGCCCCTGCGCGCGAGAGGCCAAAGGCCCCGGCGGCAATCGGCAGCAGGACCGGGCTGGGGCCAGTCCCAAGGCCTTGCTGGGCCGCATCCGGCCCGCGGGCCGCAGGTTGCCTACCCCTGCTGTAGAGAGAGAGAGATTGAAGATATGGAGAAGCAAGGGGAGAAAAGAGGGAGCAATAGAGATTAGAAGACGAGTAGGAATTGGATCAAGAGAACAGGTTGCAGGTTTGCAAGAGTTCAGAAGTGAAGAGAGTTCATCCAAAGAAGCAGGAGGAAACACAGAAAATTTTTTAGGGGAGGGCAAAAGAAGATTATGAGCAGAAGAGGAATCAGGAGGGACAATCTCAGAGCGAATGGTGGTAATCTTAGAGACGAAATAATTAGCAAAGTCATTAGGAGAGAATGATGAAGAGACAGGAGGAGAGGGAGGTTTAAGCAACGAGTTGAAGATGGAGAACAAACGCTGCGGGCGCCTCTCATTGGCGGAGATCAATGATTTGTAATAAGTTTGTTTAGCCATAGACAGGACACGTGAGAAGGAAGAAAGAACAAATTTGAAATGAATAAAATCAGCCCGCTCTTTGGACTTTCTCCAAAGACGTTCAGCCACTCTAGATCAGGACCGGAGAAACTTGATGATAGGGGTAAGCCAGGGCTGAGGCCTAGTCTTAGAGGAAGAAGTGCGGACAGAGACAGGGGCAAAATGGTCGAGAGTTGAGGAAAGAGTGGAGTTAAATAATTGTCTTGAAGGCACACAACAACTGTCTCCCCAGAGGCTGAAGGGACCTTTCACACTACACAGATAGTGCTATGATTCCACTTTAATAGCTACATCCTATGGGTACATCCTTTGGAATTCTAGGATTTGTAGTTTGTTGTAGTTGTTAGTTGCCTTTGAGTTGTCTTCAAGTCATGGTGACCGTGTAAGTGAGACACTTCCTAGACCCCCTGTCCTCAGCTGCTCTGCTCAGGTCCTGCATTCCCAGACCTGTAACCTCCCTAACTGAGTCTGTCCATCTGTTGTGTGGTCTTCCTCTCTTTCTACTTCCCTTTATCTTCCTTAGCATTATTGTCTTTTCTAATGCACCCTGCTTTCTCATGATGTGTCCAAAGTACAGCAGCCTCAATTTTGCTCTTCTCTTGTCTTCTTGACAAAACATCCACAAGTATTAATTTCTTTTTTATTGTATGAATTCTTTGATTGTAGATTGACAGTTATTTGTTCCCAAGTCAACCTGATCATTATTACTTCAGAAATGTAACAAAAAATTAATTGGGGGAGAGGAAGAAAAACTAATGCCATTCCAGACCACTTCTGTATATGGAAGGGAGGACAGGGCACCATCTTCATCTTGATTCCTTTCAGCAGTTAAAGATTCTGACTCTACTGGCCTTCATGCAATAACCCTATTGTCTATGTCATCTCCTGCTGGTCTTTGCTTTCCACATAGTCCCAACCTAAGATCGTCCAAGCTGGCAGGTAATATCAGTCACCAGAGGAGCTTCCGACAGCTGGCTATTTTGTAACAATGACAATGAATCAACACCAGGTGCATGACCTTTATGGATTCTGGCTGTTGCAGGAAGTGTGGGAAGCATGCACAATGAAAGGCAAGGCCACTGGGGTATTCAGTCTGGAGAGCAGACAATTAATATGAAAGCAAAACACTAACTTACAATAAATATTTGCATCTTTCATATAGAAAAATTTAAGAAACAGCTCTAAAATCGGAGATTTTTCTTGGAGAAGAAAGAACTGGCCTGTTGTGGTTACCTTTTTGATATATTCAGGAAGATGCATAAAATCTATTTGATTTTGTGTTGTGTTTCAGAAATTGTGGCCTATCTTTTTTTAAAACAAACCATCCCTAAATCAAAGTTGTCATGATTTTTTAAAAATAACAAAACATGTATCCATATTTGATACGAATATCTGAAACTAGAATGTGAAGATTTGTCACTGATTTTATTGTAAATTGCTTTGATCTTTTAAAAGAAGAAAGGTAAACAATGTGGTTTTGTGAACATCAAAATATATTGTCGCAACATATTTGGTCAAAATAATCCTCCTTCCTTCCTTCCTTCCTTCCTTCCTTCCTTCCTTCCTTCCTTCCTCCCTCCCTCCCTCCCTTCCTTCTTGAGCTTTGTAAAGTTTGTAGATAAAATCTAGAGTGTCTAAACTTTCATTTAAAAATAAGTTGCACATCTTTATGGAAACACAGCTTTCAAAATTATTTTGAAACATGATGTTTAGAAAATCTATCAGCTTCATTTATTCCCGTGTTTCAATTTTTTAAAAAAGCAACCAAAACTTCAAACTCTTTCCATTCCAGCTATGAAGACATTTGTGAATTTTGGTAAATTAATTTTTTTTAAAAAAAGAATGAATGAATGAACACACACACACACACACACAATCTGCCTTTGACTTCCTTGTTGACTTATGGCAACAAGGTGTATTTCACAAGGCTTTCTTAGGCAAGGAATACCCAGAGGAGGTTTACTATTCAATCAGTGGGAACAGCTATTCCAAGCCTAAAAAGACTCTATCGTACTTGTGTGTTTCGTAAGTGTTAAGATGTAACACTTGTAAGTGTTAAGACCTGGGCGGAGGGAGAGGACCAAATACACAGGATTCAAATGCAGACTTTTAAGAGTTAAGTACTCAAAATGATCAGCCTGTCTGGACAGAATTTACAGTCAATTTTTTAAAAAACACCCCAGTTATTTTGAGTCTTTTTTTTTTACATATAAATGCAGTGTGTGTGTGTGTGTGTGTGTCTAAAACTACCATACAAAAATCAAATAAGCAACAACAACATAACACCAAAAACTAACAAACACTCTGACTTAGGACCCACGCATCATTTAAATAGCATACCTCCAAAGAGACCCAAAGCAGCTTTATTTTGGCAGTCTGTAACAGGCCTCAGTTTACTTCACAAAAGCTAAAACTATTAATGGATCCCAACAGGAATGCATGTAACAAATAAACATGTCCCAGTCTTTTAAAAAAAATTGCCAAGGAATTCTCCATAGTCAGACTTGTCAATTTATCCATTTCAGCAAGTCAAGCTATCCCACCAACCAATGCTCTTGAGTTGTAGTAGCAACTTCCTTCCAATCTGAGCATAGACAAATCTCACTGCTGTAATCATATACTGCAAAATTATTCTAGAAGTCTTCTTCAGAACATTATCCAAACAGGTTTTTCTATTCTGAATATGCAGCCACACAGTTGAGCAAATTCTTATTTTAAAAAAAGGAAAAAAACTTTTTTTCACCCACCCCTACTCAGGCCTAGCTATACATAAATACCATAAATAATAATTATAATAATTTCAGGATCAAGTTTCTTTACCCTCAGAGCCAGAGCTTAAAAAACTACAGCTCCCAAGATCTCCCAGTCAGTATAGTGACCAACTATGCTAGCTAGGAGACTCTGGCCAGGGACGCAGCTAGGATTTTAGGAAGGGGGGGGGGGTCCAGACTAAGTGCCACCATTATAATGGGGCTTGGGTGCGGCGGCGCAGCAGCATACACCATTCATTTTTCTAATGGAAGGGGGGGTCCGGACCCCAAGAACCCCCCCCCCGGCTATGTCCCTGCTCTGGCTGGCATCCTGTTTGCGACACACACATGCAGTTTACATTCAGGCAAGCCCTTTTCTGGATGAGACACAGCAATCTCTTCTATTGTCCTTGCTCTCTGTACAAAATCTTTCCACACCCAGCAGGTTTGCAGCAGAAGGAATTCCTGCTGCTGTTACCTACCAGTAGAGAAGTGTGTGTGTGTCGGTTGGGGGGTGGGGATATAGAACCAAATAAGACTGCTTTTTTAAGGACACAGGAGGGTGCAAGGTATGATAGATGTATTAGAGCAGGGAGCCAGGGGAGGCGAATTTTTATGAACCCTACATGTTCCCTGAGCCAGTGTGGTGTACTGGTTTGAATGTTGGACTACAATTCAGGAGACCAGGGTTCAATTTCCCACTTGGCCATGAAATCCACTGAGTGACTTTGGTCAAATCACATGCTCTCAGTCCCAGGGAAGGCAATGGCAAGCCTCCTCTGCCAAGAAACCCCCATAATAGGTTTGCCTTATGGTTGCCATAAGCTGTAAACAACTTGAAACCACACCACCACCACAACAACAACAGCAGCATTTATTAGAGATATTAAATAAAGCAACTCCAACTAAAGTTAGCCCTCCCCCCAGAGCAACTCATTTATCTTCAGTTAATTGTTGGGAGGCATAAAAGCAACAGAAGAGAGACTGGAAAATGATGGCTTGCAGCACCTTACAAGCTCTTCTGCTCTACAATGAGCTCTGATTAACAAAAAGTGTTGTTGCAAATTAGGTCATCATGGGATAACTCTCTTATGCTTCTTTCACAACTAACATACGAGAATTTTGTTTCTGGAGTAAGCAGTCCAATATATTCTATGTGTTTTTATCCCATTCACTGAATACACATCAGAAGTGAACATTCTAGCACCAATGACAGAACCTGGTGTCAGGTCACGAATTCTACTCACATGAGTGACATTATTTGTCAAAGCTGTTAAAGGAAGAGGTGATTCAAATGTTTCTACTTAATATGATTGAAGATGAAGATCTAGAAAAAAGATATGGGAAATTACTATTTTATATGATTTGTACAATGAGACTTTTATTAGCTACAATGTGGAAACAAGAACAAATACCAGATTTGGGCTCATGGATTTTAAAAGTCTATGATTATATGGAAATGGACAGATTGACTTGCTACATAAATAAAAGATCAATAAAGAAATTCAAACAGGATTGGAAACCATGGATAAATTATTTGAGTGAAGAAAAAGAGACACATGCTAGTATTATTTTTGACAGCTCCTTAAACTAAATCACAATCCACTTAAAGATGTAAAAAAAATGGAATTGGAAAAAAATTCCATAGGGTTATATTAAGATGGGAAAGGAGGCCAAAAGGGTTGATATTTACCAGTAAGATACGTGTGAAGTACATTTAAATTTTAATTTGGGAAAAGAAAGTAACATTAATCTGATGTATAGTATATGAAATAGATAAAGACAAAAGGAAGTAACACTGATGTAAATATGTACAAATAACAGACATATAGTATTATGTATTTTAGTATGTAGAAAAAAATTAATAATAATATTTATATATTTTTAAAAGGAAGAGGTGATTCAGACCATGAAGATAATTATTATTTATTTATTTATTTATTTATTTATATCCAGCCTCTTCCGTTTGGGGATTGAGGTGGGCAACAACAGAGTTTATATGATACACAATATAAGAACAATAAAACCCACAAAGCCCTGACTCAGCACTCCCCCCAAAAACTATAAAATTAACATAAAACATGATTAAAATATATAACAATAGTACACTACAAAGTTATTCTACAATCCGCAAATGATGAGGAGATATAGTAAGAAGGACAGGTAGAAAGGGTTCTGGGCGGTTATCACTCAGGGAAGGCCTGCCAAAAGAGAAAGGTTTTTGTCAGTTTTTAAAAAGCCTCCAGTGAGGATAATTGGCGCATCTCATCCAGCAGGTCATTCCAAGCTTTTGGAGCCGTAGCAGAAAAAGACCTCCGGGAGGTCACTGCCAATCTGGTCTTTTTTGGATGTAAATTTTTTCCCCCGGAGGAATGGAGTGTACGGGAAGGATTATATGGGAGGAGGCGTTCCTTCAAGTAGACTGGACCCAAGCCATGTAGGGCTTTGTAGGTAATAACCAACACCTTGTACTGTGCCCAGAAGCTAATACAATCCTTTTGCTCTGAACACCTGGGGGAAGGAAAACACTGGTACCCCATTTCTGAGCACACACTCATTTCTCCTGTCTGTCCCCATCCAACTGAGCTGAGACTGGTTCCTTCTCCATGGTCTAAATTGCCTTCTCCATTCCCTCCCCTAGTAGTAGTAACAGTTACTAACTAGTAACTAACAGCAACATGTAGGATCTCATACTCTGGGTGTTACAACTACAGTCCAAATAAATAAGTTTGTCAAGCTTTGGAAATAGGCCTTTAGCTTTTAGCTACCTAAACTTGCCTCCTTTTCCTCCTCTACCATTCCAGACCTGGACATTCCTACTTGCTATCTGAATGCATTTTAATCTCTACTTTTCTCAGACACCTGCTTGCAATACAAATGTAAAATGTGCTTTAACAGCCTATAATCTGTGTAAGGACTGGGGTCTTTCTCAGCACCTGTCACCTGAAACCCATTTTTAAACTGGGAGGAAACCAAGGATTAAACTTGGAACCTTCTGCATTCCAAGCATGTTCTCTTGTCATTGAGCTGTGGTCTCTCTCCAAAGTTGGTATTCATACCTAACTTATTTGTAGAACACTTATCCATGTGACTCATATGGTCAACTTGGGCTGACATCAGTTGTTCAGGGTCATGCTCAGCAATGCTTCTGAGGTCCAGAAACTTTGGTATGCAGAGCTTGTGCTCTGCTGCTGAGCTATAGTGCATAATTTGAAACCTGGTTGAGTTCAGAGTGATCTTCCTACAGGCCTGGCCTCTAACAGCAGGAACCATTTTGCAGGCTATGATTCCACTTTAAATGCCATGACTCCATCTTATGGACAGTAGGATTTTCAGTTCGGAGATGGTATTTAAAATGCTCAGCCAGAGAGCTCTAGTGCCTCATCTGGGATGCCATAGGATGTTGCCATGGCAGGTAAAGTGGAATCATATTGCTACAATTATAGTGTACTGTGAAAGGATCCCAGCTGATCCTAGGCCCCATTCCCACTGGCCCAGTTAACGTGGGTGCAACTGGGTAGATCTGGATGCCCCTCCCCCGAATCTCTCCGTTAGTAAGTGCCCACTAGATTTGAGGGGCATTTTAACCCGAATGCCTTATCGGCTTTTTTGAAGGTGCCTGCTGTCAATTAAGCAACCGTCATAGGTGACGTTTGCAGAGGCATCGGAAGTGTGGTTCCCCCTTCCTTTTTTTGAAAGAGCCATGCACAAAATGCCCCAAAGTGCACACATTTTGTCAAAATTTAAAATCTCTTTTGTGTGTGTGTGTGGGGGGGGGGCATTTGGGTCAGTGTATGATCTGCCCTTGGCCCCATTTTCAACCCCAAAATGCAAGCTAATGCATCATGTATCCCCAGCTCCTTGCCACCCCAGAATGCCTCTTACACATGTAATAATAATAATAATAATAATAATAATAATAATAATAATAATAATATTCCTCACCTCGGAAATGCCAGAAAAGGATGTGATTGTCATGCGTTCTTTTTTGCTTTTAAAAGCAATTCAGGGCTAGCCCTGAAGAGACAGTAGCAAAAGCATGTATCATTTTGCCAATTGCCTAATTTACAAGGGCAACAAATGTAACATTCGAATTGTAGGATTGATTCGCAAAAGAAAAAAAGTCTAGCCCATTTGTAACATTTCCCCTTTGCTGGAAGCCAGCAAATAGAAGGGAAAGTGAACAAGCAGCTAGCCATGTTCTATGCATCTATATATCTGCCTCCAGAAAAAAAAAATGCACATATTTTGTCAAAAATAATTTTAAAAAATAAAAAAGGGGGGGAGGTGCTTGATGGGAGCTCTGTTCGTACCCTGCCTTTGACCTCACCTGAACTGACTCTTTTCCTCCTGCTAGAGGAGCTTTGCCATTGCCTTCCACTGAGGCTGAGAGAGATTGACCTGTCAGTTCCAACTGACCCATGGAATCAATTGAGAATAACAGGGAAATGCAGTGCAGGCATTCTGACTGTAGAATCCGCATATAACACAAATAATAATAATAATCCAGGAGCAAGAGGAAATGAAAGTAGAACAAGCAAGCAGCCAAAAAATCATGCGCATAAACCAGGGTTCGGCAATCCGGCCCGGCAAGGTGGCAGGACCAGCCCCAGCACGGTCCTGCCGCCGCCACCGCCGCCACCGTGGCGCCAATTCTCTGTCGGGGCCAGATTTTGCCTTGGCTGTGGGACAGGCAGCGCTCCTCCTCCTCCACCTCCTCCTCCTCCGTGCGCTCCCACAGCGGCCACCCACCTCCTCCTCCCCACCCCCTTTTTTGGGCGCTTCGCAGCTGCACAGTCCGCCTTCTTCCCCCTCCTCTGCGGCCCACCTACCTCCTCCTCCTCTTCCTCCTCCACGCTGGGCCGCGAGCACTTCCACTGGCCCTACGTGCACCCTTGCAGGGCCACACGCAGGGCTAATGAGGAGGACTTCCTCCTCCTGAGTCTGGGGCTGAACAGCCCGCCTCTTCTCCAGGCCAGAGCCTGTGAGAGCTGGCAGGGGGCGGGGCTGTTCCAGCCCCAGTCTGACTCCTCCTCTGTTGGGCCGGGCTGCAGCCACAGGGCAAAGGAAAGAGCCATTTCCTTTGCCCTTTTTTGGCGCCAGGGAGGAGGAGGATGAAGAGGAGGAGGTGGGTCCCCATTTACAGTATTTATTTTGGTTAAGTGTGTTTTTAAACTGCATTTTTTCCAATATTTATTTTAATTAAATGTGTTTTTAAACTGGATTTTTCCCAGTATTTATTTTAATTAAATGTGTTTTTAAACTGGATTTTTCCCAGTATTTATTTTAATTAAGTGTGTTTTTAAACTGGATTTTTCCCAGTATTTATTTTAATTAAATGTGTTTTTTAACTGGATTTTTCCCAGTATTTATTTTAATTAAATGTGTTTTTAAACTGGATTTTTCCCAGTATTTATTTTAATTAAGTGTGTTTTTAAACTG
>NC_056522.1:356596430-356607759 GCF_019175285.1 Sceloporus undulatus | reverse complement strand
CATTTTTTCCAGTATTCTGCTTTAACAATGATAGTGGTGGTGGTGATGATGATGATGATGATGATGATGATATGACTCAGCTTGAGAGGCATGCAGGCACTGTTTCTGAAGCCGAGAGAGTGTCACCTTCCAAAGTGTGTTTTGGGTGCTTTTAATGCTAACAAGTCTCCCTTTCTTTGACAATGCTAGCGTGATGATGATGATGATGATGATGATGATGATGATGATGATATGAGTCAGCTTCAGAGGCATGCACGCACTGTTTCTGAAGCCAAGAGAGTGTAACTTTCCAAAGTGCCTTTTCTGTGTGTTTTTGGTTCTTTAATGGTGATATTGATATCAGCAAGCCTCTGAGGCAAGGCCAATGTAAATTGCTGTGATTTTTACAAACTCATGTGCAGTGAAGAAAAACCACAGTCCCTTGACCAAGTACTGTACACACTTCTGAGAAGTACACTTGGTGCAAGAATGGTGAAACCACCTTGACATGTTCAATATGCATAGCCATGTTTAACCATTCTAAGTGTTAAACCCAAGGGGTTTGGTTATGGAATAAGCCAAATATGCAAGAGGCATGTAAAGTAAACCATGTGAAATGCAGCAAATTGCTGTTGTGTGTATTGTGGAATGCATGTTGGGGGTGCTTGGCCAGAAGGACCGAGGAGGAGAGGGCGGACCATGCCCCTCCTCCCCGCTGGTCTTCGGTGTAAGCGCCGCTCCTGGTGTGCGGCTCCGCCCCGGGAGGATGGAAGCTCCCCACCCACCACCACCCCCCCCCCCCCCCCACCCCCCATCAAACCCCAACCCACGCCCCCAAACCCCACCAGCCCCTCCCCCCACCCGCACCGGCCCCCAGCCCCACCTCGCCCCCCCCCCCAGCACCCCACATCCCCCACCCCACCACCCGCCTCCCCTCACCCCATCCGATCCCCCCCCACCCCCCCCCCCAACTCCCACCACCCCCCGACACCCCGCCCCCACCTCCCCTCCCCCTCACCCCTGCCCTCCCACTCCCCACACCGCCCCCGCCCCCTCCCCGCCCGGCCTCCCCCCCCCCCGCGCCAGCCCCCCCACAACCCCCCCCGTCCCACCGCAACCCCAGCCACACCCCCCCCCCCCAGCCCACGCCACGATCCCCGCCAGCCCAAAGCCCCCCAGCTTCAGCACCCGACTGGTCTGAGGGACAGCAACCGGCCCCCGGCTCAAAAAGGTTGCCTACCCCTGGCATAAACTGTCAAAAGAGGCTGCTTCTGCTGCATCCATTTCCCTACATCCCCCAGCTTGGCCCCACAGCCCTATTCCCTGGGCAATCCTCCTACTACTCCCTTCCTCACCTCCCCTGAGCTGCCCTGGCTCCTTCATCCTCCTCCTCCTGCTCCAATATAGGATGCTCCATGGCTCCCTTCTTCCAGGGCTCCTCCCCTCCTCCTCCTCCTCCCCTCCTCCTCCTCCCCTCCTCTCCTCCTCTCCATCTACCATCACTTTCTCCACTCCCCCCACCACCTCCTCTAACAGGTCTTTGCAACCCAAAAGTCACCCTGATTTCCCCTTTTTGCCTCCTGTCACCCTTTCCTCCAGATCCCCTTTTTCCTTGGCTCTTTCCTCCTCCCCCTCCCCTCAGAAGAGGAGAGGGAAGCCTGACCTCTGGCCGCCCTCTGACCTTAATCCCTCCCTGAATTTGCCCCGATCATGATCAAGGGCAAGTTCATATTCGCGGAACCCGGGTCTTTTGAGAAAAGACGGATTTTAGCCAGATTCTGGATACCCTGGGGTAAGGGGCATTTCCTTGGCAAGCCTCGACATAGATTGTGACAGAATCGGACCCAATATGAACTCACATGGAAGAATTGATTTCAAAACCAGTGTAAAAGGAATGTGAATGGCCCCCTAGCTTGCACAATTTACACTTAAGCTTTCCATGTGCTTCCCCATAGAGCTCACACTGAGGCATGGTTACTCTAAAAAAATTAATGACCTTTATGTTCAAGAAATGCCTGTGAACAAATTCACGGAACAGACCACAAACATTACAAGAAGATTTCTAATGCCCTCTCTGACAAGCAAGTGAATTTCAAAATGCAAATACAAAGTCCACACTGACTGTAATGCACTCTGATGAAAAATCCCTTGGGGGGGATTTTAATGATGCTAAAAAGGCTTGACAGCTTCACATCATAGTATGTCCACGTTACAAAGCCACAAAGTGACGGTGTTGCTTTCAGAGGGGGCAGAGAATAATTCAGAGTAGAAAGCATGTAATGGACAAAGCCAGGACAAGGAGGACAATGGCAGAGATCATATATGTCACCACCATGTTTTCTAGATGGAGGTACATTTTTGGAGAATTATCATACTGTCCAGTTCAAAGTAGGCCTGAATCAATTGATGACCCATAAGAGTAAAGCCACAGAATCAATTATGAATGGCAATTCCACACTTTAGAAAGTCCCATAGATTCAAGAGATCTGCTCTAGTTGGGGCTATCAACAGCAGTAGAATTGTCAGCTAATCAGAACTCTGGAGGGTGGCACATTGTCATCACAGCTGCCATTTTGGTAATCAGAAGTGACAATGCATAGCTCTGGTTGCTTAGGAGGGTGGTTTAATATTTTAAATGTTTTGTTGTTGTTGTTGTTGTGTATTGTTGTTGCTGTTGGAAAATGTTTTGGGATTGAAATTTGGAGAAAGTTGCAAGATCTTTTAGAGAAGTCCAACAAATTGCACTGTCCAGTGGGGTCCAATGAGTTTACAGTCCAATGAGTTGCACTGAAAGGGCACGTGAAGTCCAACTCCATGATTGACAGAATTCGTGTCACAGTTGCCTGTGATGAGCTACTTGGGTTTGGGTTTTTTTACCCAATAATAGGGTGGAATGAAGTCACATTTTGAAAATAACATAATGGCTGACATGCTTATGACATATGTAGGTGCAATTCCAACATGTGCAGTGTGCTTTTGTTGTTGTTGTTTAGTCATAAAGAGCTCAGAATTCCTACTTTCCCTGAAATGACCAAAGGCCAACTGAAAACCCATGTTTCTCATACTATCTCCCCTACTCCCCACCCCTAAACAGCCATGTAGCATCCAGTGGAGAACATAGGACAGCTGAGAAGAAGGGGGCTATGTACCTATAAGTGCACAGCAATGAAGTCACCAGATTTCATGGAATGGAGCATCAGTACTTAAATGGGTGTCAAACTGAATTATTTCTACAGCAAGGTGCACCTTTACTAGACCTACAGTAAACCACAATACAAGCGTCATGAGACGTAGCCACAAACAATCTCAACTTATGGTGGGTTACTCTTAAGCACAACAGTGTTTGCTGTAAGCATTATCAAGATGTAACATGGAGGTAAAGAGGAGAATTGTATGCATCCCAGTTTAGACAAATTGAAAGTCTTCACAGGAAATCTGCAAGAAAGATATGAAGCACAGGGGACAAATCATATCAGAAGAAGCTGAAGGTATTACATTTCCCTTTTAAAAGAGTCAGAAGACTTTATTGTTTTAATGGCAGTTGCTCACACTTCATAGTTCAGAAATGTTGGTGATGCCAAATTGTTGGCAAGTACATGTTCCGAAGATTTGGACCTGAATCCTATTGTCAGTCCCAATTAGAATAAACTCACTGAATCAATGGATTTACATAAGCATTGACTCACCATCCAGTAACTGATTCAATGGATTTTTTTAGTTGTGACAAGTAGTATCTGGCTATTATTTATTTATTTATTTATTTATGATAGTGCAAGATCTCAGAAATGCCACTTTATATAATTCTTGGATTGGAAACTTTCTTTCTTTGTTTTGTTTTTTGGTTGTCATCTACATGACCTTAGAACTTATAAAATGTTAGCAAATGCTTTCCATCTTTGATAAGTTATCTGAATGATATATATGCTGGCCTGTTATGCTGAACATGGAATGGGAAGTTTATAAATCATGATCCTTACAAAGCTGCCCTATGCCATAGCAAGTGCCCTGAAAGATAGATAATTGTTATGGAAACAGCTACAGATAAGCCAGTCCATGTCATATACTGGTAACATGGGAAGTTCACAGAACATGAAGGAAAGTACAGGGGCAAGCCCTCAGGACTCATTACACAAAGCCATTTTGTCCAAATAACCAAAATGGAAAATGAGAAGAGAGATATTAAACTCAGCCAGTCCAGAAGCCAGAAGCCCAAGAAAAACATGAGCAACAAGTGCACTGAAAGTCATGGAGACTGAATGACTGCAAGCAATGAGGACTCCCAACAGATTCTAGGAGATCTATAAGTGGCGGACTCTAGACACCAGGTGTTGATTATTCAGAATTCCCTATTTTACAAACGTTGATCCAACAACACTGTTCCTTCTTTTCTCTGCCAGATGTCAAAGGATAGTGCATCTCTTCAGCATACTTCAAGTGCATGAGCAGAGAGTCCCCAGTTGTTTCGGCCCACAGCTTCTCACATTCAAGAAAGATCTGACATCATGAGCCAAAATTCCCCAATCCAATCCTCTGTGCTGGATTTCTTATTTTCTAGAGGTTGAGATATGAGGAAATCAATCCTAGATGAAGAAAGCCAATAATGGTTCTTACCCTGGTTAGGTACAACTCCCATAAGCTGCTAATGTGAGTTGTAGTTCAGCCACCTGGAGGACACAATGTTGGGTCAGGTAGGTGTGACAGACTGAAGTCTTTATTGTGGAATTATTTAAATACTTCAGCAGAAACTTGCATCTCTGCTAGCATAAGCAAAGAGACTTGCCTGACATACACAAAAATGATCAATGAAATAGCTTCAGTAGTACTGTATAATTTTTGAAATGAGAGCACTGAATTAATTCATAATAACAATAACACAAGTATTTATGAGTCAATCAAGTTTGAGTGGTAGGAACGGAAAAGGTGTTTACTGCTTCTTTATTGTCTCCCTGGTATTTAAATCAAGAAGTATCTCAGACAGTGTCAATGAAGAGTTTCCATCCACTGCCAACTGAGCTTCAGTTCAGAATGGGATTCAACCTTTTTCTTGCCATAAGGGGATTAGGGCATACTCTTAAAACATATTATGAAGTAAGAGCAAGAGACTTCATCTTGGCAGCTTGGAATCTCACACCATCTGTATCTATATTATTTCAGGATTAGAAGCCATAATTCCTAAAATTGTGCTCTGGAGCATAAGTGGCAACAGCTGTAGCTCTCTGCTCAGTGTCTTCCACATGGGTTACTTTCGGCTCAAGATATGCTTGGGTGGCACGGGGGGGCAGGGACAGAAGCACCAAGATGGTGCGATTTTTATAGAAGGGGTTTGGCAAGGGGAAAAAAAGAGGAGTGGGGGTTAAATTATAAAAGTAAAAGTAAAAGGCTGAAATCACTGTCCATAAAAATAAGCACTTGTATGTGCTAATAAAAGAGCATCTTAGTACAATGGTCCCACATCCCGTTTCGGTGTAAACCATTCTTATTGCGTGCACAAACTAATAAAATGCCTCTTCTTATTATGTCACTACTGTACATAAACATTCATGCATAAATATTAATCTTACTCGCTGGTCTCTGAGGACAACTGCACTGGCTAAAAAAAAAAAAAGACAGAGGGATGGTTTCTAAGCCAAGCACCAGAGATGATACACTCAAGATCTTCAGTGTTTTCCAACAAAAGTAAGAACTTGATCAGGAATGCTTTGGTAGGTGAAGTCAAACATAAATTGATTCTAGATCCATTCAAGGCATTTTCCTGAGTCCTTTATCCTGTTCCTTTTGGCAGTTAGGGAAAGTGGACATATTGGAGCAAGTCAATTCTGGATAGGGCAAATCTCTTCTGGGTAATTCAAATCCAGTCAGAAAAGGTCAGGGCAAGTCTGCCCAAGATAGAAACAGAGGCCTTGGACATTTCCTACTGGGGCCGGCTGGCTAAGTGATAAAAAAAGGTTGCCTCAGCATCATCAGTTGAAGCCATCTGAAGCCTACAGATTAGACCCCATCTCAGGAAGAAGTCAACTATATTCCTTGCATCCCTACCACCACCGTGTGGGGACTTGGCTTCTGCATGATATAGAACAGGGAGGACGGCTAGGGACCAAACTTCTGAGAGTAATAGTAGTAGGAGAGGGAAGTAGTCTGACACCAACCTCACTAGCTTCACTAAGCTATCAAATATTTACCAGTTCTCACACATTATTCTTTTTGCTGCACCTCCTGTTGCTGATCAATGCCTTTTTCCCACTACTATTTTATGGATGCTCCTTCACTCCTGCTCCTCCTATCCCATCTTTTTCCACACTCAGGGAGCGTTACACTACAGAAATAATACAATTCGACACCATGGCGCTCTGTAGATCCATCTTATGGAATCCTGGGATTTGTAGATTTTCAAGGTCTTAACTTTGTTCCAAAGAGTGCTGGTGTGCCTCACAAAACTACAAACCAGATGTTGAAGTTACTGCAAGAAAATGGCAAGAAGCATTTTTCTGAAGGGAGCAGTGACCCAAATTAATGATTCCTTAAATTAATGAGTCCTTTTGACTCCTTTGCCAACAAAAACTACCAGATGAGGAAGAATGGATTTAGACACAGGTACAAATGTTTATGAAAATGGGCACCCTTTTCACCTAGCCCTAGGAGTTTCTTCGAGACCCGTAGAAATATGGGATTTAAAAGAAATTTAATTTTAAAAAAAAGCACAAATGCAGGAAGTTTATCACACGTATTAGCTGCCAAAGTGAAATAAGCATAGTTAAACTGTACTAAAAATGGAGAAAAGGAGCAGCTTTTTAGTTTCAAAACTTCCCCAAAGTAAAAAGCGCCCTTTTTCTCTGTTTTATGTTCGCTTTAACTTTGTATTATTTCATATTAACAGTGACGTCGTGTGATAAACTTCCCGCATTTGTGGGTTTTTCTAATTTAAATCTCTTTTAAATCCCATTTTTCTTCAGGACTCCCTAGTGTGATAAACTCCTTAGCGTCCAATGTGTGGCTCCTTGTAATTCACAGAATTAGAATATGTCTGTCTATTAAACAGAGAGCTCTTGCCCTACAGACATTCTTACACAAGTCTCAGTCTCACCACAATGTAGTATTTAAAAGAAAATGGAAAGATACCAGTTTGGGAGGATCAATTATTGCACATCTTTGCAACAGCACAATGGTGCTTTTTTGATATTGACAGTCCTTGCACTCTCTTCCACACTCCTCCTTAACCCTGCCTTCCTATGCTATGTTCTTTCATGTTTTATAATTTTTATTTTTAATGCAATCCCAGATATCCTAATAATTAAATTCTTTAGAAAAAAAAAATGGGGGAGGAAAGCAGAATACATATTTGAAAATAACAAGTAGGAAGGTGGGATAGGGAGACAGGGAGAGAGGAGGAGACACTGACACAGAACTGCTATGGAAGTGACACACAACACCTGTGCAGTAATAAAACAACAGCTTGATTGGGAGCTTATTGAGGGGTTCTTCCCGTCAATGAAAAGGGATGCTCTAACAATGCTCACAGGCACAGCAGCAACAACATCATGCAAAAGTATTTTCAAAGATGATATTCTCTAATTTGATTGTGGTTTAAAAGCCTTGCATGGTAATGTCCTCAGTCTGAAGATTTCATGAGGGTACATTCAATCAAGTTGCTGAGTATGTTCTGGTTATGTGATATCAATATGGGGAAATATTTTTGGACTGCAATCCCAGAACCCTCCAGGTAATAGTAGCCTTTCCAAGTCTGGTCTAAATGCTGGCATGTCCACAATATGGCAATGTAGCAATGCATTCTCAATCACTTAATCAACTAGTTAATGTCTTTCCCATCTACAATGCTTGAAGGGTCTGAAGAGCATAAATATTGGTTTGGGCTGCGTTATGTGAAGTCTGCATGGTGACTTTGGCAACATGACTTGCCAGACATGTGCTGAAATTAAGCCCTACTCAGCTAAAGCATCCATAGCGATGCCTGTTTAAAACAGCCACTTCACATGAGATTTCTTCTGTGTTTGGGTAAGAACAAGGTCCAATTACAGGCTTTTTCTTGGAAATAATTAGAACTTCAATGGGGTATCAACTAATATCTCCTAAGGAAAAAAAATCCCTTTAATTTTATGTTATAGAGCTAAAGAATATTGGCGGTGTCATTTATGTATGCAATGAATTCATAAGCCTCACAACATCGAAGTGCTAAAAGGGTTTAAACTGGGAGCTGTAGCCCACACGATGACCTTGCCACCTTTTCCCAGGTGGCAAGATGTATGAGAAATTGGCAGTACCATAACACAAGATTTAATAAGCTTCATCAGGAATTCTAAAAGCCATAGTAACCAGCCAAGCCACACAACAGTTTCTCTAAAATTTTTAATCAGATATTCGGCAAGACCCTGTATATTAGTAGATCTTGCAAACTGGCAAAGCGGTTGTGTCATCCTGGAAGAATTAGAACAGAGGTAGGCAGAAATTAAAGGGAGTTAGATAAGTAATGCTAAGTGCCATAGTCAGGCATGCTGGAAGCCATTGCTTCCCTGTTATGTGTAGTCAGTTGTTTTTCAATTTTGTTAATGTCAATTATGTTTGGCTTTTCCTTGTATATTTTTAGATGCAGAAAACTTAGTGCATATTGTATTTTGTGTTTCAATTAAAATATTTCACCAAAATATAGAGATAAGCAATTCCAGTGTGCTGTAGTAGTTTGAGCACTGCTTTGAGTCTGGAAATCAGGGTGTGATTCCCCAATACTCTATAGGAACTCACTGGGTGACCTTGGGCAAATCACTCACTCCAGCCCCAGAGAAACCATGACAGGGGTCCAAAACACACTGCAGAAATAATCCAGTTTGAGACTGCTTTAACGGCCCTGGCTCATTGCAGGGAATCAGGGAACTGTAGTTTTGTGAGACATTTAGCTTTCTCTGTAGAGAACTCTGTACCACAGTCTACACCAATCTCAGGATTCCCTAGCACTGACCAGGGGAGTCTCAAACTGGATATTTTTGCAGTGTGTTTCGACAAGGTTCTCCTTACAGTCACCATAAGTCAGAACAACTTGAGGCACACAACAACACAAGTAACATCAGTCCAAAGGACCTGCTGCTAAGGTTGGTGCCATGTGACAATTCAGCTGTGGGATGGTGTTACAGTGTCAAACAGCTCTTACTGATCGAAATAGAGTCAGGCCCTGAATGGAACTGTTCAAAAACATGTGCACAGCAACAAGGAGAAGTGTGATGATAATTAATGCATAGAAAGAATGTGACAAACAAAAGGAAGAACAAGAACCCTTCCACAAGATCCAAGAAATCACAGGGAAATTTGAAACAAGAGTGGGGATATTCTAAAACCAGCAGGAGAACACATTACATGACCAAAAAGATATAAAATGCTGGAAAATACAAGGAAGAACTATTTAAATAAATTAAAAGTTAATAGATTCACTCAAGAAAGACAAATGAAGAAACCACCAGTTTTAGAAAATGAAGTGGCAACTTCACGCAGTGCACTTGGGAGAAATCTAGTACTAGTACAGATGGCATACAAATAGATCTGCTTCACTCTACAGAGTCAAAATCTACTCTAGTTTCTAACTAAAATCTACAACAAATATGGGGGGGGGGTGGATTGGAAAAGCTCAATATGCATTCCAGTCCCAAAGAAGGGGAATGTCAGGGAATGCAGTGACACAAAACTATTGCATTACTTTCCCATGCAAGCAAATGATGCACAAATTCTCTGTACAAAAGACTTTTACCATGCATGGACAAAAAAGGCAGAATCTCAAGTTCAGTTCAGGAAAGCAAGAGGCACTAGGGTCATACTGCAAACATATACCAGATAATGGAAAACATCCAAGGGTTGCCGTGTTGGCCATATAGCAAATCCAATCAAAAATCCACCAAACAGTGGCCTGATCTAGATGGCCTTTGCTCCGCCCCCAGTATGTATAGGGTTTGGCCAAGGACGCAGCGTCCATTCCAGCCTCACCACTAGCACGTGACGGGGGCATAAAAATGGCAGTGCCCTATACACATGGGCGCCGCCATTTGATGTGACGACGCTTAGCGTCCGACACGTCCTGACGCGGTTTGTGACGACACAAGTACACCATTGGCGCCTTGCGGCATCACAACAGCGTGAGGGAGCCACGCAGTTTGTCCTGCTGCGGCTCCCTCACACAGCAAACTAGCGGTGGCACCACCCTTTTGGGAGGTCTGTATCCCGCCAGTGATACCTTTATTAACCAAAATGCACAATAACATGTTGCATGCTTTGAAGCTTTACTGTCCTTCTTCATCAGGCAAGGTGTTACAAGCCAAACAGGAGGAAAAAAAAGAATGTTAATCAAGGCCTGCATTTTGCTGTTTCTCTTCTTAGTTAAGATGGTATGGAGGGGCATATCTTGCAGGCTAGCACCCCTCCTTATGGCCATGTGGCAAGTGGGAGTTCTCAAAGTCCAGGCAATTAACATCAATTGCAACTCAAAAAAGATACTTCCTTGGCAATCCATATGTCTCCATCCTGAGTGAGGCCACAGCCCCTTTTGTAGGTGGAGAACACTGGATTTCTCAAGACCCTTCATGCTTTTGCATCAGGAAAACTTTAGATGTGTTAAGGTAAAACTGTCAATCCAATACAAATTAAGAAGAAAAAATGTTTTACCTTTGTTAGAGATCAAAACCTCAATAGGAAGGTCCCAGTCAAATGTCGTGGCCATTTTATCATATTTCTTTCGTGGTTCCCAGCAGCAACATACTATATCCCAAAACTCCCTCTACTATCATATGGGTACTACCATCTTGGCTTTAGGCAATATCTTTCCTCCCATCTTTGCTTCCCAGCCATAGTTAAAACAACACTTGCCACTCTACCACTACACCCAAAAGCTTTGCATTTCTGTTACTATTCTACACACACAACCATCTCATTCATTGATATAAATGTCTGCCCATAGGCACTTCACTTCAATGCATCGGATGAAGTAGGCTAAGGCTGCATCTGCACTGCAGAATTAATGCAGTTTGGCACCACTTCAGCTTCTATGGCTCAATGCCAGGGAATCCTAGGAGTGTAGTTTGTTGTAGCAAAGAGGTCTCTGAAGAGAAGGCAAAATATCTCACAAAACTACAGGTCCCGAATTTACACACACCATGGCTGTTAACATGTCAAACTGAATATTCTGCACTGAAGATGCAGCCTCCATCATGAAAGCTTATGTCCCAAACTCTTTCTCATTTAGTCTCAAAAATGCAACAATATCTTTGCATACCAGTCAAGACTAACATGGCTATGTCTTTGAATATCATATAATTAGTTAATAGAATCAGTGTGTTGCAGCAGTTTGAATGTTAGACTA